>NC_143058.1:45882058-46033872 GCF_052426305.1 Pelodiscus sinensis | reverse complement strand
TAAAGAGGGCCATATGCTTTCACCAAGAGTATTGCATTTCAGCTTTTGATAAACACAGAGTTGTTCCTTTCCTTCACATTCTCTCTCCTCATCTGGGTTCTTCTGGTTGTTTTAGCATGATACCCTTGTCTCCACCTTTGTTGGGTTTCCTTTTAAAGGACAGCTGAATTCCCTGTCCCCACTCCGGCCAGGCATTTTCAGATAACTCAACTGATGTCGGTTCAAGTTTTTTCCCTATTACATCTGTAGTATTTTGTAACTTGGACTGAGCAGATGTAGAAAGAGTCATCAGTACCGGTGGGAAAGAGACCCCATGAGAGTATCACAGCAAGAGAGGAGAACACTTCCATTAACAGCTGAAGTCCTGTTTGTGTGCAAGTTAATAGCCTTTTGCATCAGACAGGTACTAAGAGCTGACTTGATACTCTTTACTGTTGAAAAGTGACACAACCATTCTGCATGTGGATGGTAACAACTATTCCCCTGCTGGAGCACACAGTGACCACTATGTTAGTATCAATTTCAGGAAAAATTCTTTCTCTGTTGTTCCAGCCCTTTGGGCAGACGTGTCACAGGGAGTCATACAACAAGTTGCGAGGAGTCCTGTGGCACCTTTTAGACTAACTGAAGTGCTGGAGCATAAGCTTTCGTGGGCAAAGATCCACTTCATCAGATGCGGGTTAGAACAAGTTGTTTTCTTCTAACCCTGAACAGGGAACTTTATTAGAATAAGGGCTAGTGTATTCAATAAGTTACTGGCCAGCAAGCCAAAATGAGAATCTACAGCACATCACCATGCCGCACTGTAACATCCAGTGTGGCTATTGCTATAGAGTAATGAAAGTCCTGGTGGGTGGCTTCATGTATTCCAATTTCAAGCAACAATACACCAGGCTATGCACCGGGCTTTTCACTGCACTGTCCATACTAGCCGTTACTCTGCAGGTTGGTGTGTTGTAGAGTGACACGCTAGCCTGTTATGCAGAAATTAGCTGTGTAGATAAGTCCTAAGGAATGCTGCTTCTTCGCCTCTCCTCTCTCTTTCTCTGCTTCCCCAGCCATCGAGTTCTGATTTGGCTCAGATATGGGACAAAAATTAAGGATTTTGTTTGGTTGGGTCATTTTTTAAAATCTAAACTGACATCAGTTTTCCCCTCCCCCATTGTACCTCTCTTTCCTTTATTCTTTTTATAAATTGATAACTTAATTAAGTATTCATCTCTCTAGTTTTCTTTTCATTCACATTTTTTGGGGTTGAGGTGATACTGCAAACTTTCTTGAACAATCTGGGTACAATTCAGCCCTGAAGTATGTGAGTACCACATCCAATACCTTCAGTGGGAGATATACCATCTTGTACAAGGTATGAATTTTGGCCGTTAAAGTTTGAACAAAGTATTTCTGCTGTTTCTAATTTGGCCAAACAGCCAAATTTTCCCCTGAAAACCAGGGAGTGAAAGCCTCTTGGTAACAATCTCCACTGAAGTGACAATTCTTTTGGCTATCACCACCATACCTGAGATGCAGAAATAAGTGTGTAGATATTCTGCATTGTATTTGTTTCCTCGATCTGGACGCTGACTGGCAAGATGAACATTCAGGTTTAATTTAGCAAACTGAAGCTTGCCAACAAGGTGAAAGATTTTGTATCTTTTTCAGTGTCATTCACTCAGCCCAAGAAGGTAAGACTTTTTAAAGTCAGCATTTTTGCAAACAGCTAAAAGGAAGGATTCTGATCTAGCTGTAAATTAATTACTTTTTAAAAGTTCCTAGTCCATGAATCCCTTAAGTTGCTATATTGTTGCATTTTTCATCACACTGATGTCTACTTTGTGCATTATATCTAACAAAAAAGTTCCATCCAACCCTCTGAATCCATCTGGAGGAATGAGTGGTGAGTTGGGAATCAGAGATCCTGAGTTCTAATTTTGGTTCTTCTACCCACTTGTTCCGATGCCAGGAGAAAGTCAATTAGAGTAGAAATAGTAATACTGCTCCCCTTCCTCACAAGGCTGCATTCAGGGTTACTTTACTTATTAGCTGTACAGTATTTAGAACCCACTATAGTTGCCTCAGTGTGATATTTTTTCATCTCTGCCTCTTTATCCAAGTAGTTATTTATATCATGTCTGTCACCTTTGTGTCAATAATTAGAGAACAAGAGAGAGTTTCTAATTCTTACAGAGTATATGTCATATTTCTGGTCACAATTCTATTTTCCTCAATTTGCTGTCAGTCACACACAGATCCAAAACTTCAAAACTCTTCTGTTCAGCGAGTGTTGTTTTGCTATTCTGTCCAGTCCTGGATTGCTCCCATTTTTTCTCCCGCCCACCCCCCGGACACTTGTATATGATATTTTCACCTTTATGGAAAAGTATAGGTGATACCATATGTTAATTGATCCCTTCATTAAACTCAGTTCTAAAATAAATCTTCACAGATATATTCAGGCCTCTAATGATTATTTCCAACTCTTTTTAGGAATGAATGTTTTAGGAATACAATTTAGCTACTGAGGGTCTTTTCATTCAGTTCATAGTCTTTTTATTACAAGCATGCAGCACCATTCACTTGTAGCAGCAGCCCTTCGACGCTACCATGAGAATCACTAGTGATGTTCTGTAAATGCCAGCCAAAAATCTATCTGCAAGAACATCTGCTCAACAGTGCAAAACTGATGTAATTACCAACCATCATCTTTTATCCTCCTGCTGGGGCAACTGCTCCAAAGCATGACTTTTTGCCCTGAGTTAACAAGATCCAAAAACTAGCTCTTATGTACAAAGCCTGCCGCAGAAAACCAACATAGCTTGAACATATATTATAACAGTTTCTCTCAACTACAAGAGGTAACAAATACCCAAATGACATGGAATCTTATGGAATTATTTTAAATATTCAGTATTGTTATTTGCTTCATTTTGGGTTTTGTTCCTCTAAAACCCACATCAATTGTTCATAGACAAAATGTAATTTAGAAAAAAACCTTAGTGTTGCTATAAAATAATTCAGTTTAAAGGTGTATTTTATTTAAAATAGTTTTAATTAAATCATTGAAAGAATATTCCCAGATAATAAAAATTAAAAGAATTTTATAGTATGCCCACATACTATATATGTTCATGCAGGCTACGTCTAGACTGGCATGATTTTCCACAAATGCTTTTAATGCAAAGTTTTTCCGTTAAAAGCATTTGCAGAAAAGAGCATCTAGATTGGCATGGGCGCTTTTCCGCAAAAGCACTTTTTTTGCGCAAGAAAGCTCCGATCGCCATTTTTGTGATCGGGGCTTTTTTACGCAGAACAATACCGCGTTGTCTACACTGGCCCTCTTGCGCAAAAGCATTTGCGCAAGAGGGCTTTTGCCCGAATGGGAGCAGCATAGCATTTCCGCAAGAACACTGACAATCTTACATGAGATCGTCAGTGTTCTTGCGGAAATTCAAGCAGCCAGTCTAGACGCAGCCGCATTGTACAGGTCAGTTGTGCCTTGTGAGTCACACACAGGTATTCCTCATTGGAGTAAATGAACTCCTTGTGTTAAGATGAACACGTTTTCTGGGGTTGGTGTATGCACACATGTGGAATACTGAGATCTAGAGGTGCTATCCTATATATGTTGTTATACTCACCTGAATGGCCAAATCCTATTCACACAAGCAATGTTCACACAAAAGCATATGCCAATTTTGCCAATACAGTACTCATGAGTATAACAGTAGTTAAAGCTTCTGAGCCCAAGTTCATAGGTATGTGGAATTAGAAGAGAATCTCAGCTTTAAAAAAAAATGCCTTTAGGCTTCCTGGTTGCAAGGGAATGCTTGACATTGTGACCCGAGCTAATGGCTCGTAAACCAAAAGACAAATAAAAAAGAATCCAACATTTATGATGTTTCTAAAATCTCATGAATATTAAGCCAGTGTCATGATTGGGAAGGGCCTAATTTATGATCTCTGAATGGTTGGGGCTTTCAAGACCTTTGTGCCTTTACTTCTGGCTATTTTTGCCAAGATAGGGCTTGTGTTAAAAACAATCCCACACACAGCAGTGACTCTATGACAAAAAACCTGCCTTTCCATGTCTTCTAAGTGGAGCTTTGGGTTTTGTCTCCAGCTTCCACAGGAATGCAAGCCCACTTTTTAAGCACAACCAGTGAAGGCTGGGAAAGGGCAGTGGGGACTCTGTGAATAACCAAAACTCCAAAGACTTGTTGTTGAGGGCGAGGAGAGAAAAGTGGAGATGAGGTAGCCTTAAAGTAAGGGAGTCATACAGGCTAATAGAAGGGGAGGAAGTTTGAGCAGGAGCAGCTGTCCTAATCTCATCCTCTACACTTTCCAGCCTGAATGATCCAGCAGTTAAGGATCACAGGGAAAAATCCCACACAGAGGGACTGATCCTGACTCCTTTAGAATATACGTTGCCAAGTGATTCACCCATCTGCAATAGAAGTCACACATTTGCTCTTGCTATCACTCTGAAATAACTCTCACAAGCCAAGCCGCTGGCAGCCACACATCCCCATCTCAGCTTTCAGATTTAAAAAGTAAACCAAGGTTCTAGCCCTCGTGGTTGCAGAGCAAAGCCTGAAAGTGAGACTGACGAGTGTGTATCCTAAGAACCAGATGGCAAATCTAAAGGGCACAGCATCCATTGGTATTTATAATCTCATAATGTAAGTGTGTGGTGGCTCATGACTGTTGAATGATTCAGATGGGCCACACTTGGCCTTCAGCTGTTCCTCCCGACAACTAGAGGTTACTCCCAAATCCTAAAGCTCTTGAGCAGGCAGCCAATGCTTCCTCCTCTCTCCCCTTCCCATTGGTCCCTCACTTCCACTGTGACTATTCGTCCATTGATACATTACCATTTATGTCGGCAAAACATACCCCTGAGGGAAATGCGTTCCATTAGCATAAGTGGTAGTGTGCACAGTGCAATGTCAGCAGGACAGCTTCTCCTACCAACATAGCTCATTGGAGTAGTTTAGTGATGTTGAGGGAAGAGCTCTTGCCTGTCAGCATAGAGCAGCTACAGCAACTGCATTAGTACAGCTGTGCTGCTGTAAGGTCTCGAGTGTAGCTATGGCCTTAAGTGGAAGGCAGGATGTAGGGAGGACATGGTGTGAAGAATTGTTATTTTCTGTCCCTAAGCATCAGCATGTCCCACCCTTGGAAGGAGCTATGGCATAAGGGTGACAAGACCAAAAGGGTTACAAGGAAGTCTAGGGGAAGAAAGGAAGGGGTGGTCAGAAGACTGGCCCATTGCAGGAAGATGGCAGTGGAAAGTGGAGATGGATCCACAGAAGTATATGTAGCCAGAAAAAGAGAGAATGTGAAGACCACAGGAGCTAGGAGAGAGCTATGGACTACAGGAGAGGGAAGTGTAGAAAACACAGCAGGTACACATAAGGAATGGATAGGATAGCATTGTAGTTAATGCACAGGAATCCTGTGGTTCATACTGATGCTCTATTACTTCCTTGTGCCTCAGTGCACTGCACTGCACAATCAATCAGGCTTCACATCAGGATGATGTAGAGACTCAGAATCTGTTCTTGGTTTACATTCAGCAACAGAGAGACGTTGCCATTCAAAATCAAATCAGGCTTGCATGTAATTGTACCTAAAGGGCCATTTGTGTTTAACATACAGTTGGAATATGCATACGATTGAGATTGCTGATAAGTTTTTATGTAGACTGGGTAAAAATGATTGCAATGTGTGAGCCAACATCCTGGCCGTGCATTGCTCATTGTTGTCTGCCAGAAAATTTGTACCCAGCAGGCTGAACGTGGGGGCACCGAAGCCCCCATTCAGCAGTTCATTGCTTTGCAGCAAAGCACTTAAGCATATGTTGAAATTTTAAGCACATGCTTAATTTACATCCCATTGAAGTCAACAGGATTTAGCATTTGCTTAAAAGTTAAGCAGTTGTGTAAGACTACATCTACACTGGCATGATTTTCCGGAAATGCTTTTAATGGAAAAGTTTTCTGTTAAAAGCATTTTTGGAAAAGCGCGTCTAGATTGGCAGGACACTTTTCCGCAAAAGCACTTTTTGCGGAAAAGCGTCTGTGGCCAATCTAGACGTGCTTTTCTGCAAAAAAGCCCCGATCGCCATTTTCACGACCGGGGCTTTTTTGCGGAAAACAAATCTCTGCTGTCTACACTGGCCCTTTTGCGCAAAAGTTTTTCAGAAAAAGACTTTTTCCCGAATGGGAGCAGCATAGTATTTCCGCAAAAGCACTGACAATCTTACATGAGATCGTCAGTGCTTTTGTGGAAATTCAAGCAGCCAGTGTAGACAGCTGGCAAGTTTTTCCGCAAAAGCAGATGATTTTGCGGAAAAACTTGCCAGTCTAGACACAGCCTAAGTGTTTTTCTGAATTAGCACATGCTTAATTACTTTGGTGTCTGCCCCAATACTGGTCACTTCCCCACCCCAGAGAGACTCCATGGTACATGTTTTCAGCATTGCTGGAGCCACACATGGCTATTTAGAATGGTCCTTCTGTTAGTGTCCTTTCAGAACCTGATTGACCAGTGGCCTCCTACCCACATGGGCAGATAGTTTATTATTCCTTAAAGGAATAATTCATGCAGAGTAACTGCAGTTAGCTACTTCTGACTAGAATAAGAGTGCATGTAATAAATATAAACTCCAATTTGGGTGGGATTTGCACGTACCTCAAGTGGTATTAATTAGCTTAACTCCATTGAAGTCAGAAGATCGATACTGATTTATACCAGCTGAGGATCTGGCCCTGAGCAAGAATTTGGTCCACTCTCTGTAGACTAGTGAAGGGCAACCTAGGCTAGTGAGCGGGCCATATGAGTGGCCCTCCTTCATCTCAGCAAGCCACATGATTGTTGTAACCCTGGGAAAGGGTACTAACTGAGCTTGTGTACCTAGAATTTGTGATGTGTGCCAACTGAACGGTAGCAGCACGTTGACTGGATGCAGTGGGAGTACATGGCTCTTACAATGCTATGAAAATCAGCTGAATCTGGCAACCCTGCATGTGACCAATAGTAAATAAAATGTCTCGTGGACCACATATAGAACCCCAGTATGGCCTTTGGACCACAGGTTGCCCACCACAGCTGTAAACTGAATTACATGCTTATGAAGAGCTCTTTTGTGGCACCTATTAACTTCTTCACACTATTACCCTGTGCTTTTTGTTGAATCCATGGATACTCTTATATCTTTGGACTCTTCCTTTTCCTTTACCTGTGCACATAACTCAGACTTGTTATGTTGTGACTAACACTGCATGCAGTTGCAGTACTTCAGGAAGGACTGAAGGACTTCATGGGTGCTTTTTATATATGATAAGCTGGGGGAAGTTGCTGAGCATTTGAGAGTCCACTGACCTGGGCTGTTCTGTTGTGCCAGGATTCATTACATAAAACAGGCTGGCTAGCATTTTTGAGACCTCTTACAGCACGTGTTTAAGAGCTTTAGAAGAGCAGTACATGGGTTAGGCATATTTTCAGTAAGCTCTTTGGAACATTAGTGATTCAATCTGAATGAAGAAACAGCAGGAAAATAGAGTGCTTAAACATTGTCCTTTCCTATCTCACTTATTGGGTAATGAATCTGCCACTAATCATCAATGAGACTATATTTTGATGAGTCTTTCTGACTATTGCTTAAATTGGGATTAGAATGACCTTGGATGGTCATTTACACAGACCTAAAGTGAATGCCAAATGGACAGAAAACTACCAATCAGAATGGTGAGATTTTATAGCCACTAAACACTCACTCTGCTCTGGGGTTAATGACAACACAAAGTGTAAGGTAAGGGAGAATCAGTTTACAGGTACCAATATGTACTTTAGGCAAAATGTAACCCAATTATGAAGCAGCAGGCTGAGTTTTCGGTGGTAAATCAGGATGCCTGACTTACCCCAGCTGTGGGTAACATTTTCAAAGAATCTCAGTGACTCAGGAGTCCAAAGCCCGTTGAAGGTCAATTGGAGTAGTCATGTAGGTACTTCTGAAACTTCTGCCCTACATCTCTGGCAAATTTTGTATAGGATCTTTTCTCATTTCTTCAGCATTTCTTGGATTTATAGTTTTACGGCCATATAAATATTTTTCTGCAACTGTAGAATTACTCTATCTTGATCACGTTGCATACCTCTGTGTAAATAAGGGCTTTATGCTGTCTACTTGTGTCAGTGCACTCATGAATGAATGAATAATCTGTCACATTTCCCCAGTCCCCTAGTAAGACACTTGATGCTTCCCTTTCAGTTCATTGACTGTAGTGTAGTGTTGTCCACTGTTGAAATAAATAGTTCTGTGTGTTTCTTGATACTATGTATTTTGACATGATGGAGAAAAGACCTCAAAGTGCTCCTATTGACAGGTGATCAATTATTTGACCACATATCATAATGCCTTTTATTCTTTCGATGTCATGAAGCAAGCTAAAAAAATAAGCTTATAGAGGAGTATAATGGTAAAGGAATTCTGGGTGAGATCACAATCACGTCACATTCTCTCATCGTTTATGCTTTTCTCCTCCCCCAGTGCCAGCCATTTGGGTGCCAGTCATCTTTGTCTGGTTTAGCAGATTTTATGGCACACTTGCATATTTGACATGTTCCTTGCTGTCCTGATGGTTGGGAGATTTCTCAGACACTCCCTTTTCCTTTAGGGCATTTTATTTACCTTCTCATATACCCAATTCCACCAGAAAGGTCGTAGATTTTGGGCCAGATTCTGATCTTGGTTATATGGAAGCAAATCTAGCATAACATCAATGAAATCTTTTTTTCCTTTTTTTTTCTGTTTTGCCTCTGTCTTCATAGACAAGATCATCTCCTAGCCTGCTGACTTGGACAGCACAAATATGGGAAGGAGGTTAGCAACCCCCAGTAGTGAAAGAATGGGTTAAGGATTATTTAGAAAAGCTGGACATGCACACATCCATGGGGCTAGATCTAATGTACCTGAGAGTGTGAAGAGAATTATCGGATGGGCCTGCAGAGCTATTGGCCATTATCTTTGAAAACTCATAATGGTCAGGGGAGGTCCCAAACAACTGGAAAGGGGCAAATGTAGTGCCTAGCTTTAAGAAAGGGAAGGAGAGAGATAAGGGGAACTACAAACCAGTCATCTTAACCTCAGTCCCTGGAAATATCAGGGAGCAATTCCTCAAGGAATGCATTTTGGAACACTTGCAGAAGAAGAAGGTGATCAAGAATAGTCAACATGGCTTCACCAAAGGCAAGTCATGCCTGACCAATTTAATCAACTTCTATGATGAAATAACTGGCTCTGTGGTTATGGGGAAAGCAGTGGATGTGATAGATCTTGACCTTGACAAAGATTTTGATACAGTCTCCCACAGTATTCTTGCCAGCAAGTTAAAGAAATATGGATTGGATGAATGGGCTGTAAGATGTATAGAAAGCTGGCTACATCATTGGGCTCTACCGGTCGTGATCAATGGCTTGATATCTAGTTGGCTGTCAGTATCAAGTAGAATGTCCCAGGGGTCAGTCCTGAGGCTGGTTTTGTTTAAAATCTTCATTAATGATCTGGATGAGGGGATGGTTTGCATCCTCAGCAGGTTTGTGGATGATACTGACCTGAGGGGAGATACACTGGAGGGTAGAGATATGGCCTAGAGTGACCTAGACAAATTAGAGAATTGGTCCAAAACAAATCTGATGAGGTTCAGCATAGTCCTGCACTTAGGACGGAAGAATCCCAAGCACTGCTACAAGTTGGGGACCAACTGGTAAAGCAGCTGTTCTGCAAAAAAGGCTCAGGGATTACAGTGGATGAGAAGCTGGATATGAGTCAAAAGTGTGCCCTTGTCGCCAAAAAGGCTAACAGCTAATTGAGCTGCATTAGTAGGAGTACTGATAGCAGACTGAGGGAAGTAATTATTCCCCACTATTCGCCACTGTTGGGGCTACATGGAGTATTGTGTCCAGTTTTGCGACACAATGATTAGGGGGCTGGGACACATGACTTATGAGGAGAGGCTGCAGGAACTGGTCTTATTTCATCTGCAGAAAAGAACACTGAAGGGGGATTTGATGGCAGCTTTCAGTTACCTGAAGGGAGTTTCCAAAGAGTATGGAGCCAGGTTATTCTCAATGGTGGCAGATGACAGAACAAGAAGTAATAGTCTCAAGTTGCAATGGGGGAGCTCTAGGTTGAATATTAAGAAAAAGTATTTCACTAGGAGGGCAGTAAAGCACTGGAATGGATTGCCTAGAGATGTGGTGGAATCTCCATCCTTAGATGCTTTTAAGATGAGGCTTGATTTAATCTGGGTTGATCCTGTTTTGAGCAAGGAGTTGGACAAGGTAGCCTTCTGAAGTCTCTTCCAACCCTAAACTTCCATGAAGCTCATTGTATTGAAAGGATTTACACCCATGTAACTAAGAACAGGATTTAGTTCTCCAGTTTCTTTCTTTCTTTTTTTTTTAAATTGCTCTTTTTTTCTGGCCCCAACCCACTTTTCTTCATACAGAGCAGAATCATGATAGTTTCATGTGTCCTTCCTCCCAGGATTCCATGCATCCAGTTAGGGACCAGCGCTTGTTAATTTGATAGGCAATGTAGTTCATAGGCATAGGCTTATTTTGTGTTCTTAGATTAGAGCACCAATGGTTAAGAGGAGGATTAAATAGTTAACTTACATGGATTCATATTTCAAGAATGTGAATCCATGGATAATCCCCTACAAAGGAATACATTAGTACTCCATTGCTCATGGTTTATAAATGCTAAACACGTTTTCCACTATTACACTGAGATCTGACACTGTGTCTGTTTCACTAAACTCACTGATCTTATTGACTCCTTTGTAGGTGATGATAAAATTCAGGGATAAACCTTGGCAGAAACAATACACTCAGTCTGAATGCTTTTCTGTGACCTTGGTTAAACCCATTGTTGCAATCTGTTCCTTCAGTGTACCCCGAGGAGTATATATTGTCCCAGGGAGGCAGTAACAAGAGAGGAGGCCATAGCGCTCTGCCCTCCCAGCCCCATACATAGGATTGGTAGAGCAGGCCTTGCCCACTGCAGGGAGCAGACTGCACTATCTTAAAGGGTGGTGAATCCTGTGCAGTCCCCCTGTTCATTCAGGGTCTGATCTAAAGAACAGTGAAAAGACTCCCATTGGCTTTGGTGGGCTTTGGTTCAGGCCTGAGAACTCAAGAAAGGGAGAGAGTGACTTCTTGAGAAAATGTCCTCGATGCTCTCAGACCCACCAATGGGAGAGGAGAAGTAATGGGGGCAACTGCTCTGGGACCCGGTGATTCAAAGTCCCATCCCTTCTACCCAAAGCCCTCCTCTTTCCGGGAGCACAGAGCCCCCCGCCCCTCCCCCTCCCCCTCCGCATTGCCCAGTTGCCTGGTGAGGCTGTCGGCTCACCTGCATGCTCTTCACTACTCCCAGTGCAGGGCTGTGTGTGCCGTTTGCACGACCTAATAAAGTATATGTTTCTTGTGGGTTTCCTTGCATTCAGTATACCTACATCAAATGCTGGAGCTGTTGCTCTCACTGGTTTTTTGGGTTTTATTGTGTTTTGGAACTAGTGGTGCCTGATATTTTTCAGTGCGCCTGACTGGTTACTCTGTATCGCTCCTAATACAGAGTACTGCACTTCAGTTTTATTTAAAATACAAAGCTGGTTTCAACTGTGCTTTTAACATTCTAATGGACGCATAAAAATTTTACAGTGTGCTCTCTTCCTGAGATGTCTCAGGAATAAAACCAAACCACTTCCAAGGGGGAAAGACATGTAACTGTCCAGCTTTGCTTTAATTTTTGACTTACAAACTTCTCTTGCTGCGTGAGCGATGTCAGTATGCATGGAAAATAAACCTCCAAGAACAAAACTTTAGAGCATTTTAAAGAGATGTTTTATTCTCATGCTGGGCTCACATCGCCTCTTCTGTCAGCCACAAGTTGCAGATATGAAGGTATAGAGAGCCAAAGGGACTGAGGGCAGAGCTGTAGCAGAAGCTCCTTGAACAATTCTGCCTGCATGGACAAAGACAGGGAAAATGGCTAAGGAAGGCCTAGGGGGAATAACTTTGCAAAGTTCCATGTCACTGACTCAGAAAGGTGCAACTTGTGCTACCTCCTCCCCCACCATGTATCTGCTTCTGGACAGTAGTGCAATGGGAAATGGAGCCTTAGATATGTCCTTGAGTCCGATGAATGCTGCTGGGCCCCATCCCTAGCTTTTTTGTCTGGATATTGAATATGTGCAAACTGAGTAGAATGGGCCTGTGTTTCCTTTCTCACTTATTGGCCCCATGCAAGTCATGCCAGAAATCCACTCTATCTATAACACCTCAAGCCATGCCAGAAGTTCATTTTCTCTCTCTCTCTCTCTCTCTCTCCATGTATATATATAATTTTAAATGCTAAACGTTATGGAACACTTCTTTTTTGCCCTCACTTGATTTTCTTCTTTCAGTTTCCCATCCTACATTCCAACATACACACAACCAAGCCAAAATCACCCACAAAAGGTATTTGTGATATAAACCAATTCCACTTTACAGTGTCTAACATAACAGAAAGTCTAATGTCTAATATAACAGAAATTCCCATGGGACTAGAGAGTCAAACAGTGGAAAATCCACCTGACAGAACTTTGCAAAGGGGTCAGGGGGAAGTATGTTGTTGAGGATGTAGAGTCCAATATTCCCTCTAATTTCTTTCATCAGTGAATGGAATAAATTTTGTTATGTGCACTGAGGCATGTGGTCCACCAGTAGAAACATATGCTGCCAGGTGTAAGTGCTCTGCTAATGAGCTGGGTTACACCTGATTCTCTCCCAGGTGGTTGCCCAAGTGCACAGCTAACAGGGAACACTCATAGGGACACAGCCAATAGGATCTTACACCCTCATATCCCCATGACCAAAAATCAGTGGTGAGAAGAAGCACCACGCTACATTCACAGTTCCTCCTCATATTCAGTGGTTTCTATATAGTTGTGGATACCTTCTCTTGTTAGCATGTTTTATTGGAGCAAAGCCCTTTTACTGACACTTTTATCAATATAACCTGACTGAGCTCACTGTAGACTTGTTCTAGATCAGGCATGTCCAAAGTCCAGCCCGCGGGCCAATTGCGGCCCGTGTTCTGGTTTAATACAGCCCCACAGGTAATTTGGCAATAGCTATCTTTCAAGGCCCCCAACAAATCCGTATGTATTGAGATGAATACATTGTAAAATCTCAGTTAATGTCAGTTGGTCTAAATCAGTTATAAATATATTTGGACACAACATGTATACTTGGTGTTATGTTCCTGTTCATATTTTTTGAACTTAAAAGTTGACAGACAACCTTTATTACCAATAATATGTAATGTACTTTACAATGTTCCTGACATATATTTCAGCTTCCTGGATTTTTTTTTCATCTGGCCTTCAGATATGAAAGGCAGAGTGATTTAACACCTGTTTAGATTTGTGATCCATGTGACGAAATGAAAAGTATGCCATTTGCAATAAACTTTGCATAAAATAGTTAATTTGCATTTAATTTTAATGGTTCAAAGAATGTCAGGCAAAATGGTCGGCCCTCACACATGTTCACTTCATCAAATCTGGCCCTCTTTGAAAAAAGTTTGGACTCCCCTGTTCTAGATGATCTGTTTGGAATATATGAGTCAACTGGTATATAAAGTCATTTAAATCCTCCACCATTTTATATTATCTTCAATGTTATTTTTTTCTTTCAGACATAAACTCCTTCTCATGGCAAACCTGCCACGCAAATACTTGAACTTTAGGTTCACAGAAAAAAGCCTAGCATACAATAGGCCAATGTCAGAAACCTTGGAGGTTTGCCTTCCAAGCCTTCATCAAAGAGTGGCATGTGATCAATTGGAATAAAATAAAAGCCAACCTGAACCTTTCTTCAAAACAAAACTAATGGAACCTGATTCATTCTTAAGGTTCCAAAGAGTTTGGTTAACTATTCTGTTGATACATTAAAATGTTTTAGGTACTTCTTAGTTAATATGTAGTAGATAATTTTCAATGTACTTTGATATTATATGGTGCTAAAGATGCTTATCATTGTAATTGTTATTTATTACTAGTTTAAACATCTGGAAGGAGAAATACCATGGGAAAGCTGCTTATTGCGCATTTCCACATGACTGAATTCAGGATTTACTAGAAATCTTGCAACAGAGTCTGTTCTTATGAGATTTCCAGCCCAAAGATGCTTGGATACATTAAGTTTCAACCTCTAGAGTCTTATCCAAACAGAACCAGAACTGCTGTAGTTTCTGAGGTTTGCCCATCATAAATTTTGGGAAAAACTTTGCTGCTTAAAATTATACAGAGAAGTGTATACACACATGTATGTGCACACATACACACCTTCAAAATCTATATGCAAATTAGAAATGTAAAGTAGTATTCAATAATTTTTTATAGTGCAGTAAAGGCACCTGCCATGTCTCCTGAAAAACCATACATTTTGGTTTTAATAATGAAAATGTTCCATTAATAAACTCAAATTACAAACTGGATTATTTAACACAACACAAAACCTCTTCTGGAGGCTTGTATATTTTCTCTTTATTTTTACCAATCTTCTGAATTAGTTAGATTTAATATCATTGCCGTTTATTTAGACCTGGTCTTTCAGAAAGCTTTTGACAAGAACCATCACTGAAGACTCTTCAGCAAACTAAGTAGTCATGGGATAAGCAGGAAAGCCTTCTCATGGGTCAGTGTGGCGGGCCCCTCCCGCCTACCCTCTCAAGTCCAAGGCCCTCCGGCCTGAGTCCAGAATACAGTTTAAAGCTGGCCCTTTAAGGCTAGGCCAAGGCCCTCCGGCTTGAGTCCATAACACCGTTTAGGGTTGTAGCAGGGACACACCCCGGGTAGGGGGACCCAGGCCCATCCTACTCCACCGGGTCCCGGCCCAAAGCCCTGTGAGCGACCGGGTAGCGGGTCACTCCCTTGGCGGGGCAATCCGGCTGAAACGCGTCGAGGTTCTCTGGGCGGGGGAGAAGGTTCCCACTCCTGCCCTGGGCCACTTCCTACCTGGTTCCCTGGGGTTCTTTCCCCTGTATTCGCCTAGCTTGCTGTGACCTCCGGGCCGGCGTCTCCTCGGCAGGCAGTCCCTGGGTCACACCCGCTCACCTCCGTGCCCCCTCCGGCCTCTCCTGGAGTCTCGGGCAACAGCTGGGCAGGAGCTTCCTTCGCAGGTCCTTCTCCTCCAACTGACCTCCTAGACTGAGTCCTTCCCCAGGCTTTTATAGTGGCGCTACAGCCTGGGCATGCTTGGTAGGGCTGTGAGGGAGGGGCCTCTGCAGCCAGATAACCCTGGCTGGGCCCTTCGGGTTCAGTGCGGGACTGCCTGACCCCGTCACAGTCAGTAACTGGTCAAAAGATAGGAACATCAGGGTAGGAATGAATGGTCAATTTTCACAGTGGAGAGAGGTAAAGAGCAGGTTCTTCCAAGGATCTGTATTGGGACCCAAGCCATTCCACATATCCATAAGTGATCTGGAAAAAGGGCAGACCAATGAGGTGGCAAAATCTGCAGATGATACATAATTACTGGTGATAGTTAAGTCTAAAGCTGACTTCAAAGAGTTATAAATGGATCTCACTAAACTGGGTGACAAAATGGCAGATGAAATTCAACATTGAGAAGGGCAAAGTAATACACATTGGGAAAACAGTAATCAACTATACATACAAAATGATGGGGTGTAAATTAACTGTTGTCAATGTAAAAAGAGATCTTGGAGTCCTTGTGGATCATTCTCTGAACACATCCACACAAGGTGTAGTGGCACTCAAAAAAAGTGAACAAAATATTAGGAGCCATTAGGAAAGGGATAAATAATGAACCAGAAAATATCACAATGTCACAGCTTCCATCTGAGGTGAGATTAAAAGACTGAGACTATTCATCTTAGAAAAAGGATTACTAAGGGGGGTAAGTAATTTAAAAATCTTCCCAATATGGGTGCTCAGCTCTGGGACCCCTTAAGGAGCAGGGGCTCTACCAAAAAAGGGTGGAGCTGGGAGCCAGCCTTCAGTGCTGCAGCGTGCACACTGCCCAGCACTCTGGCCTCAATTTAAAAGGCCTTGAACTCCAGCTGCTGCTGCAGTAGCCGTAACCGGGCCCTTTTAAATCACCATACCCTAGAGCAGGTGCCCCTTTCCCCACTCCCATCAATGGCCCTGCCAGTAGATTCTGGCAGCACTGCTGCAGTGGCAACTGAACATCCCTTCCCCTCTTGTCCCCCACTGTTGGTGGCCTTGGCGGGTAAAAGAGGCAGCAACTTTAAAGCACTGCCACAGGGCCACCAAAGGAGAGGCAAAAGTTCAAGTGGTGCTGTGGCAGAGCTTTAACATTGGCTGTGTAAGGGCCGGTACTGGTGGCCACTTCTTACCAGGAGGCTGTTGGTATGGTACTTTCACCTGTTGGTATGATAGAAGTCTAGAAAATCATGAAAGGTGTGCAGATTGTGAATGGGGAAATGTTATTCCCCTTCACATAACACAAGAACGATAGTCATGCAATGAAATAAGTAGGCAAAAGGTTTAAAACAAATACAAGGAAATATTTCCTCACAAAATTCATAGATAATGTGGAGAATCCATCTCCATGGGCCGTTGCGAAGGCCAAAAGTATAAGAGGGTTAATAAAAGCAATTAGATTAGTTCATGGAGGGTGGATCCCTCAATGCCTATTAGCCAAGTTGGTCAGGGCCACAACTCCATGCTCTGGATGGCTCTATGCCTCTGACCGCCAGAAGCTGGCACAGAATGACAGGAGATGGACACACAAAAATAGCCTGTTCTCTTCTCTTCCACTGAAGAATCTGGCCCCATCCACTGTCAGAAGACAGAATACTGGACTAAATGAACCAGTCATCTGGCCCTGTTTGCCCATTCTTTTGTCCTTAATTCAATTAATTTTTGTAATTCTTCATTTAAATCATTATTCTGGGGTGGGGCTGAGGATGAGGGGTACAGTTTGCAGACTGCCACAGGGAGAGAAGACAACCCCATGCCTCTCTCACCACAGCAGCTTGGGGCTATGACTTGTCCATGGCTGCTTGTCCTTGACTGCTGCAACTGCAGTGGGCACAGCTGGGGAAAGGGGCATGTCTTCCTGCTGGGGGACAGACAGACACACAGGCAAACTCTCTTAAATATCTAGTAGATACCTGTCCCTTTCTCCACCCCTGCACCCTGCTGGCCAAATGGGGTTATAGCTATCCTGGTTCCCATCTATGGGCCCTTGCTGCCTCCCTGTGGTCATTCTGCAGTATAACTCCCTCCTACCAGAGCCCTCCTTTCCATTTTATGAGAAACAAACGGATTCCATGCCCATCCCTGTGGCGGGTTTACGGGTGCGATCTTCTCGTGCCCCCCCCCCTTTTGGCTTCCCACCGAGCTGAGGGGGGCGGGGCTCCGCGGACCCACCGCCTTCAGTTGCTCTCTTCATCCCTGACCCCAGGGTTCATCTGCGGGGTCTGCTGAGGGTGCGATCACCTCTCGGCCGCTGACGGCCGAGAGGGTTCGGCGAACCCCTAGTCCGGGCCCCCTTCTCCAGCCGGGGAGAGGGGGCGGGTTGTGGCTTGGCCGGGGAAAAGGGGGGGGGTTTGGTCCTTGGGTGGTTCCTCCTACGGTCCCGTCCACCCAGGCCCTAGCTCTCGAGGGTTGCAGGGAGGATGGGTGGGGAGTGGGGGACCTGGGCCCTCCCTCATCACCGGGTCCCAGCCCGAGGCCCTAAGTGGAGCTAGGCGTCTGAACGTCGCCCTCCACGGCGGACGGGGTGGCAGCCCTCAACTCATCCTCCCACGGGCGCCAAAAGGGCCCTGCCTCAGGCTCCTTCCACTCTCTGCTGGCCCACCCCGGTGACGGGGCAGGTCGGGGGACACTCACCGCACCGGAGTCTCCGGGTCCGTCCCAGCGCGAGCCGCCAGTTGCCAAAGCCGTCCTTCCTGGTCGCCCGGGGGGCCGGGAACTTGGTGCCCCTGGAAGCCAGGGCCGCCACCTCCTCGTTCCTACCCCCCCTCTAGCTGCCCGGCCGCCACCTTTATTGGCGCCGGGGAGTGACGTCCAGGCGATCCGCCCCGCCCGCACGGCGCCGCCACCCCCGCGCTTGCCCCGGCGTGGGCCCGTGCCTTGTTCGGGGCCGTAAGCCGTGGCGGGTGGGCCGGCTGCTTCGGCCCTGTCCGCGCCCTCCTCCGCTTCCGGCGGGGCGCCCCGGTTTGGGCTTCCCACTGCCCTGGCTCCGGGGCCACGGCGCCGGTCTGCGCGCTGCTTGTGGCGCGCGGTTTCCCAGGTGGGAGGGGGAGTCCCTCCCCCGCCACCAGTGCGGACCCGGCTGGGTCCGTCACAATCCCATTATAGTGGTCCTAGCTCTTACCATTTAGGAGGAATTATTGAACAAATGGACTCATAGACTGATAGACACAGATATCTAAAAAATATAGTAAGATTATGTATTTTCACCACTGTAACAGTTGTGCATTGTCTATTTTTATATCTTGGATTTCAGAAAGGGCAATTTAACAGCTTGGAAACACTTTTGTTGGTGTGAGTTTGGGGGATTTTTTTGTTTGTCAGGATTGTGCTTTTGTTAGTTTGTTTTTCATGTAGAAACTAAACACAAAAAATAACTTGTAGTCTGTGTTCATGAAAAGAAACATCTTGAATGTTTTCTGTTCCTGGTTGTGGAAAGGCACAGCAGTGTTCAGATCTAACATAAACAGATGTAAAGTAACATTGTTGCTTATTTAAATGGCTTTTCTCCTACTTGCAACATGTACTGATAGTACACATGATTTAGAAATAATTTCTTTTTTTGTAGATAACAGGATCTTTTTTCCATCTTAGGAGTTACAGAACATAACTTCTGCATAAGTGTTTAACACCTTGATTGTGCAGTATATTCCTAAAGCTCAGATTGAAATGAAAGAGAAACAGTCTTCTCCCTTGTGACAATGGCCTCGCCCTTTGAAAACACATACCCATTCCCAATTTCAGTCCTTCTATCTACAGAGTGTAAAGAATGCCATAATAATTTTATATTTGTCAGGCCTCCACGTGTGTATATGTAATTTACATGTATTTTGCAAGAGAAATGTTACAATGTGGATAAGACATGTGATTTGTGGTGTATTTGGAAATTAACATGCTGTCTGACTGAACGATCAATGTGCTACTGGCTACCCAGTAAAGCAGTGGTTGGGTTTGTTTCTCATATAGCAGAGGCCCTTTGTCCTCACTCTGGCAGTGTAAAAGGGCTTGATGATGGGTCTGCTAGTGCCATGTGAAAGGACTGTCATGTAAATGAAAATCAGGCCCTATAATATTTTCAGTGACTAGCTTTTGTACTGTGCTCTGCAGGCAAATTAGAAAAATTGTGTTCCCTAGCAGCTGTGCCACTGGGCTACATTGAAGAAAAAAGGACAACTGGATAGGTAGTTTCTATTTTATTAATAGATTTGAAGGTCAGAGCATCAAAATGGTAATTTCAATCAGAGCAAGTCTAGTGGTTCAGCCGACTTCTGGAGCTGTAGGTCGTAGATCTAATGCACTCACGAGACTGCGATCTAATTCGAAGTACTGCTGGTTGGGTCAGATTGGTTGAGTCAAATCTCAGGGCACCAGCCCATCAGGTCACTCCTGAGAGGTTACCTCCTGCGTAGGAGGCAGAAAATAGAACATAAACAAACAAAACAGAATTTGAGACCTGCAGTGCTGAACAAGCACAAAACAGTGCAGTCGGGGTTAGCACTGTCAAGACTTTGTGGAAGAGATCTGTTACTGTGCTTCAATGTAATCTCATCTGCTATACTAAATTCACTGCTCAAGCCACTGCATCAAGGTGTTCCCTGAAAAGGGATGGGAGTCAACAGCACAGACCAAAAAGAGAGGAACAGTTTGTAATTTCTCTTTCACATCTGATTTAGTCTCCCAGACTTAAACTTTACAATGCAAATTGCAGCAAAAGCCACCTATGGCCATACAGCCTTTCCCAGGAACAATCTGTGCAATCTGTGCTTTATTTAAAAGAGTGGGGGGCTAGCAATTATTTAATTTTACTTACTTTTAACATTATAAATATATATTTTTCAGCTATGAAATGCTTTATAAGCTCTCTACAAGCCTACACAAGACTCAAATCAATTACTAAAGCTTTATTAATATAGAGCCAAAACAAACAGTCCTTACTCAGAGAAAAATGTTATTCTCCATTACACTGATGTAAATTTGAAGTAACTCTATTACATTCATTGGATGCCCTCTCAATTTACCAGTATAAATGAGTCAAGAACTGAAAGCAGTAGGATTACTCCAAGGTAGTGGACAGAAGAATATGGCCTTCTGTTTTTACTCAGGCAAAACTACTACAGAATTCAATGGGAAATTTGCTAAAGACGATGTAAAAACTGAGCAAGGAATAAAGGAAGAGGCCAAATGACAGTCCTGGTCATCTCACTCACCCAAGATAAAACCCAGGAGATAAAACTAAATTGGAGAAAATGCCTGCAACGTTCTCCTGGTGGAAATTTATCCCTAATCATTCCATGCAGCAGACCTTGGGGGAAGGTTGGAGGTGTCTTGTTCTAGAACAGGTGTCAGGCTCATAACAAACCTTGGGGATTGTCCAGAGTCTGTACAGAGTCCAGCCACCTGGCAGAAGGCCATCTGTGTAGAGACACTACTTCTGAGCCAGCTCTGAGGCTTCCTTAGATTTATTCCTTTTCTGTAGCAGCCATAGTAAAGCAGGAGTCTGTTGACAGGATTCTAATAGTCTGGGGGTCTCCATTACAGAAAGATAATATAGCCTGAAGCTGCATTATCTCTTAATTTAATTGGACTGAGTACATCTCTTCATCCTATCTCCACCTCTAGTGTACCCACTCCCCCCATTACGTCTCCCCTCCTTCTTCATTCATTCCAGGGGAAGAGGGGATTCTGCTGCAGAAGCAACTGAACATCTGTTCTATGCAGGCCAGGTGTGATGTGTGGTCCGAGGATCCCCTCCATCATGGCCAGATGAAGGCCTAGACACTACAGGCCCTTGCCCTGGAGTTGTGTGATAATACCACAATCATAACTTCAACTTAAAAACAAACTTCTAGTCCCCTTTTGGTTGCAAAAAAAAAAATCTGAAAGGTTCCAGCAGTCATCTGACTGAGTCTGAAAACAGCCTGTAACAGTAGTAGGTCTAAGAGCTGTTGATGAAATGTGAGCAAAGGACTGAACCATCACAAATGCATAGATGATACTGCTCCCACCAGTGCATACCCGCTCCACATGAGGCAGGTAAAATGGCCTCTGCAATTTTGGTTATACTGTGCATAAGTAGGAATTAGGGGCAACAAGCTTGCAGCTCACAGAATAGATAGACACAAACAACTGGGGGAAGGTGCAGCAGAGTGTGGTGAGGGAGGGAGAACACAAGCATAATAATTAATGCCTTTCTTTTAATTACTTTTGCCCTGTGGCGGAATGTTTCTCTGTAAACACTACCACCAAATGCTCTTATTCCTGTTCAAGTCTGTGTTTTATTGTAGGAATTTAAAAAGATGCTAAAACTAGTCTCTGGAAAACATGTTAGAAACCCCATATGGGTTTCACATCTTCAAAGCAAACTGAACACCCCAGGAACCTCTGCACTGTCACCAAACACAAATCCAAACAGCATCTTTTAATATTTTTATTATTAAACAGACCAATGAAGATTGATGCTTAAAAGAGTCAAAGGTAGCCTGTACGAAACAGTGACAGAGCATGAAATACCAAATTAAGCCTGTAGTTCTGGCACAAACCAGCAATCTCAGGGCAATGGTACACTCCACATATTGCATAACATACCATTCTGTTCTTCAGACTAATTAGCACGGCAGCCAGTAGCACTGCTATAGTTCTGTCAGCATTTCCACAATAAAACCCTCTTTTCAGGGGGTTTATAATGTGCCTGTTAAAATTAGCTTCAGGCTGAAACATGGTACACAATGGTTCGCCCCAGCAGCACAGGGTCTCTGTGTGGGTATTTGTGTGTGTGGTTTGTTGACTGTTTTTTAAATTCAAAATTTAATTACAATCAGTTTTGTCAATTCTTAGAAGACAGTAATAAAACTAATCAGTTTTAAACTTACTTTCTTTGTACAGTTCTTACAAAAAATGGTTCAGGGTTCAATGCACATATACAAAGAAATAGACATGCAGCTCTCAAACTGGTGATGTTTCTTTATTTTAAATTTCACTTTCTGAATTACTGACACTTGGAAAAAAAGGAACTGCACATGCATTGTTTTGTGGGTCCTATTCCTGGTTCTGTTAAGTGGCAAAATTGCCATGGACTTCACTGGGTATGCACCCACAGAGCCCTTGGAGGGGTTTGGAATGCTTATGCTTAATATATATATAATGCCTCCCTGTACTCCTGGAAAGTGCATCCAACAATGTACTAAGCACGTAAAAGGAGAAAGTGCCTTGGGTACTCTCCAGATTTGCATATAACAGTATTAATATCAGCCCTTGTTAGGCCTTTATTATGGCTCAAACCAAAGGCGGTCTAGCAATGTTCTGTGGTACAGATCTGCTTATTAATACTTCCATATTATAGATGGACACAATGAATCATGTCAAAGATCTGCTTATTATATTGCATAGGTTGAAGCCAGTTGAATAGCAGCCGGGCTTTTATTAATGCTTGCAAATGCTTCCATTTTAGGGTCTGCTATGATCCAGGCAGGGGGCTTTGAGACTCATTGCCCTTATTTCCTTACACCATGAAAATAGGCAGCATGCAAACAGAAAAGGAAGTATTTGGAAGGAAATCAGAAGGGATGGGTAGTAAAACGTATGTAATTTCCTTCACCTCTTTCTTCCTCTACCATTTTTTAGCTTTGGTGACTGATTTTTTCCCCCTCATTTTTCCCTCTAGATTAGTATTTTTTTTTAAAAAAAAAACTATTTTTTCTCAAATTGATGATTATACAAATGAAAAAATCAATCCCAGAAACCCCACCTCTGCTCACACCAATAGCAGCTACTTCAGAGAAGTCCTCCAAAGACACATAGGAGGAGGAACATACTATTGACAGACACTGGAATATTCCCAAAATCGGTCTTCGGCATAAGTGTCATGAAGAAAACTAACAATCCACCTCCAGTATTCTGTGATCAATGAATTGTTGAGAATTTAAAATTAATATGATAGAACAGAATAACTAATTAGTGGCCTGAAAAAGAATATTCCAATGGCTGTTCATTGTGGGCGTGTTCCTCCAGGGAGTGAGTGAGGTTTGAGAAGATGAGTACTACATATTACTCAGTGCTATCAGTCAGTTGCTGTGGGTGGTGACCATCTCCTGTAAAGTTTTCCTGGATAAGGCCTTTGCTCTCTTCCCTACTTTCAATAAAGCTCAGCAGCTGGTGAGATCAAAGTCCTGCATTGTAAGAACTAAGGACTAAACTAGATCCTGTCATCAAGGAAGAAATATGACTTGATATTTACTCGTTTGTAAAATCTGTAAGTTGACTATGATCATTCGATTTGGAAAAGTGATTGTCCTATTTGACTTGACAATGGCAAAGATTTTTAAAACCTAACTATTAATTTGTTAAAATTCAGGAATAGGGTTTGTGACTGTTTTCCTGTGGTCTGCATGACCTCAAGATATAGCCATGTCTTATAGCCCCAAATACAACATCATTCTTTTCCTCCAAGGTACTTATATATTTCCCCCTTCGTACCAAAGTAAGTGAACACCTTCCAATATACCGATCCTCAAAGAACCTGTGAAAGACGATAGTGCTACTGACCTCACTTTCTACAGGCAGAATTGAGGCCCAGAGAAACTTAGTAATTTGCCCAATATCACAAAGGAAACCTATGGTGGAGCAGACTTGAACTCAGCACTGCCCAGACCTGAAACACTGGTCCAGCCCATCTCTCTAAGTACCTAATCTTGATCCAAAAGAAAAAAAACTTGTAAGAAAAATAATTTTCTGCAGTTCTTCAGCCTTGGGGGGGGGGGGGGTGGAAAACCCCATTTTCATTATTAGGAAGGGGTCAAGTTAAACAAGGAGCATTACATAGCTAGAGACACTCAACATGACTCACTAAGAAATTATTTAATACCAGAGGAATGGATTTTATTATTAATACTTACCTGAGATAAATCCTAAAAAGCTGTAAGAGCAATTTATCAACAATAGCCCCAGGTCTCTTAAGCAGAATGAGAATGAAGAACGCATTCAAATGTTAGCTTTCCATCTTTTCCACTCTCTGTCTTAATGATGCACTCGCCTGACCAATGACCTGAACAATGGTCTTGAGGAAAACAAGGAAAAAAGAAAGCAGATTTATTTGAAATCTCACATTTCTTTTTCTGCAGAATAGTGGTAACTTCCTAAAACTGAAATTCTGCTTCTCTGCTTTCTGTGAGTGCACTGATTACAGCCAGCTTCAAGGGTTAAAATAGTGTGAGCATCTGACTGAAGCCAACGATAAACAAGGAGATGCAGGTTTTTTTCATAGTAGGGGCATAGGCCCACAGCCCTGCACAGGGGCCACTGCAGAAGTTCAGTGTTCCAAGGGGGATGTGATGGGTGGGGTCTGAAGGCCCCAGGGATTCTGAGGTGTGTGGCAGAAGAATGCGATTGCACCCTGTCATGGCTCCTTCCCCACTCTGGCACAATAAATGCAGAAGTGGGGGCCCGCAAAATACCCCAAAACCTTATCTACCAGGCTTTGGTTTAAAACTTCTCCCCAAAATCTTAACAACCTAGATTTTGGAAATAAAACACCGCTGCCACCACCCAAATATTAATAAAGCAACCAAGGAGAGACTACTTGGGAAATCTCACCCCTAAAGTATACGGGCAGTCCCTGACTTACGCGGATCCGACTTATCTCGGATCTGCACTTACGAACGGGGCTTTTCTCGCCCCGGAGCTCACGGGTGGCGGGTCGCCACCTGTGTCCTCTGGGGCGAGAAAAGCTTCTCCCGGTCTCCCTGGTCTGCTGGGGAGGGTCCAGCTAAGCCACTGGACCCCCCCCCAGCAGACCAGGGACACCCAAGCAAAGCCGCCACCTGGGCGGCTTTGCTCGTTTGCCCGGGAGCAAAGCCGCCCAGGCAGCAGGACCCCCGCCACCTGGGCGGCTTTGCTCCTGTCCCCCTGGTCTGCTGTGGGGGTCCAGGAAAGCCGCTGGACCCCCCCAGCAGACCAGGGACACCCGAGCAAAGCTGCCCAGGCAGCGGCTTTGCTCGGGTGTCCCTGGTCTGCTGGGGGGGTCCACCGGCTTTGCTGGACTCCCCCCCCCCCAGCAGACCAGGGAGACCGGGAGAAGCTTTGCTCGGGGGCAAAGGAGCAAAGCCACACGGCGTGGTCCCTCCGCCAGTGTGGCTTTGCTCGGGTCTCCCTGGTGTGTTGAGGGGGACTCGCGCCTGTGCGGCTTTGCTCGGGTCTCCCTGGTCTGCTGGGGGGGTAGGGGGCGCAGCTAGTGCGCCCCCCGCAGCAGACCAGGCTTTTGTTGTGGGACGCCTCGGGGAGAGCAGCTGGGGTGCTGCCGGGTTGGTCCTGTGGGAACCTACCGGGCAGCACCCCAGCTGTTCTGTCCCAGGCTCCAGATTCAGCAGCTGTTGAAACTGATCAGGCTGATTCCAGGAAGCTGGGTGCAGAGCAACTCTGCCTCCGGCTTCATGTAGTCAGCCCCTGGTCAGTTTCAGTGGCAGCAGCACTTACATACAAATTCAACTTAAGAACAAACCTATAGTCCCTATCTTGTACGTAACCCGGGGACTGCCTGTAAACTAGGACACAAAAGTTAACCAATACCAGGTTAATAAAAAGAAAAGAGAAAGAACTTTTATTATCCCCACAATTTTCCTGTTGCAAGCATAATGACTAGATAGAACAGTAACAAAATAATATACTCATGGAGGAGAAATTTACCATGGGCCAGGAACTTAGTTACAAAGGAGAGCAAAACCCATTTTTAAATGCACAGACCAGATCCCATTTCCCAAACCATAAAACAATAATACCTAATGGATTTATCTTAACTTTATCCTACTTACAGACTGTGAAGAGTATTTTCTTACAGGGAGATAACCTGTCCCCTTAAATAGCTGGAGAGAATCTCTCCAGAGACAAAGGAAAGAGAAAAAACCAAAAAATTCCTTTGTCCCAGTTTGAAATCCCTACCTACAGTTCTATTGGCTGCCTGACACCTGATTTAGGTAAGGGACATAGTTAACCCCTTAGTCCCCAGGATGCTGGCTAACCCTCATGATCATGACACACCCATTCCCCTGTGTGCCCAGACACCTCTGCTGGCCAGTGCAGTACGATGAGGCTGTTAGCCCACCCCTGTTTAGATGTTAATGCCTTTTGTTGCAGATGCCGGTAGCTTTCACTTCCTTCTACAGCCTCTTACAACCTTTTCAGAGGGTGCCAACTAGCTGTAGGGGTGTTAGGTGTTGGTGAGCTTCAGAGAAGTAGCATGACTTGGTTTCTTTAAGCTATTAGCAGTGGCATAGATGCTTGTCATGTGGGTAAATCCCAGATAGTGGGTGGGAATAGGTGAGCAGGGAAGTGGGGGCTTTTCTGAATAGCTGTTAAAGCAAGAGCAATGCAGGTAGCCTGAAGACCTTTGCTTGGACTAGAGGAACTGTCTACAATGCCGGTGGCAGGGATGAAGGATCACAATGTGTATGAAGAACTGTAAGGGGAGGGAATGGCAGCCCACTCTCCAAAAAGACCAACGATCAGGTGAGGCTGTGAATGCTGTTGATGGGCAACATGAATTTTTCTGATTATTACTGAGAATATTCGAATTCCTAACTGTGGGCTGATATTTTGCCAGAAAAGACATTTATTTCCAAGCTGGCATACCTCTATTTTGTACTACTTCATTGTAAGGATTCCTTTCCTTCCCCTGTAGCCTTTCACTATTTTTGAAATGGCTCAGACTACAACAGAGCTGCCTGCACTTTATTCATATACTCATGTAATTGCTCAATTGTATTCTCAATGATTTCAGTAAGAACTTACACAGCTTGGCCGAGAGTGGGCAAAATTCTGCCTTGAGTGACTTCACTGGAATTATACAGGTGTAAAGAAGGCAAAAGTTAGGTCAGAATGGTAATTGTTTACTGGAGAAGAGCAGTGATAGCTACACGTTAGGCCAAAGTCAGAAGTTACATATATTTGAGAGAGTTTGTCTGTCTGTCCATCTATCTGTCTGTTCAAGATCTCCTCCTAAACAGTAAGAGCTAGGACCACCAAATTCGGTATGCAGCTTCCCCTTATCCTAACTTAAAGCAAGGTAAGGGTTTGGTTATGCCAGGAAAATGGGATGTGCCTGGAATGTGATTGCTTCTCAGAAAACCATTCAAAAAAGAGACAATCACCAGGCAGATAAATGGGGCTAGTTGGGGGCACCCCTCCCTTCCAGGACTGCCCCACTCCTGAGCTTCCAGCTCTTCCTCCCCACCCCCACCCCTGCAGGCACACTTTAGGGAGGGTGAGGGAGGCTGAAGCTCCCTTCCCCACTGAGTCATTTGGGAATGTTGTTGGTTATTACCCTTTGTTAGAGAATGGGGAGAAAGTGTACACTTTGCTGCATTCTTCACTGTGAGAGGGGAGCATAGGGGACAGATGAATCTGGGCCTGTCCCAGCCTGGGAACATGTACCCTCTCCCAACTGTGCCCACTTCTCACCTTGCCCCAAGGTGTTGCAGTGAGGCTGTGGCTATACTACACAGTTCTTCCAGAAAAAGGTACGCAAATTGTGAACTGCAATTTGCATAGCTTTTTCCGCTTCTTTTTTCAGAAGAGGCTTTTTTGACATTTGGCCCATCTACACTGGGCCAAATGTGGGGAAAAAAACCTTTTTTGGAACATCCCATCTTCCCCATAAAATGAGGTTTACGGGAATGCCAAAAAAGCATGTCTGTTCTTCCGAAAAAATTTTCGAAAGAGCAGATGCGTTCCCTGGATGCATCAGAGTCCAGTATCCTGGAAAAACTCTGCAGTCTAGAACTACCCTGAGAGAGGACTCGGGTAGTTCTGTCTTCCTGGGCCAGCCTGTATATTGAAACCCTCATTCCTAGCCCCACTCCAGAGCAATGATGTACATTTTGATTTTATTTTCCAAAAAACAAAAATGAATTAAGAAGCTTAGCAATACCAGGTAAATCTTCCAGTAAGATATAAATCAGTGCAAATGACTACTGCAAAATGATGTAAATTAGATTCTGAGATGGGCAGATATATTACACAACCAATAGGAAATTTTCTTTCCATACACCAGATTCAAACTAATACCAAGTTTGTGTAAAAAAGGTTATCTGTCATCACTCCTACCCCAACCTAACTTGCCTATGCTGACATATTCCAGCCTTCAATCATGTGACTTACCTTACATGTCAGCTCCATACTTGTGCTTTCGTCTTTGGATTTGTAACATGAGTGTGGGAGGATTTAAAAATCCTGGAAGACTGAGTGGCTGATTTTTAAAATAAACAAACATTGTGTTGCTGGTGCTCACTAGAGTCTACCCACTTTAAACTAGGCATAGTTAGGGCAAATATATAGATTTGCTTTTAAAGTTCATACTCTTAATAATAATATTGAACTGCTATCTTTACCACTTGGTCCTCTGTAATTATATTTCTATGGCACTTCTTCAGATAAAACACATTGGTGGCACAGAGTCTCTTTGCACACATGAGTTCGCATATCTGGCTGCCTTTGCCAAAATATTGCATCATTGTGCCCTGCCATCATTACATTGCACAGACAGCATTTATGCACCACCCCTGTCCATTAATACAGTTTGAACGTTCCCAACTCACCATTGGCATAAGAAGGAACAACTCCACTGAAGTCAGGAGAAAGACATCTCCTTAGGCTAGCTGTGAAATTTGTATTTGAGAGAGTTTATCTGTCTGTCTGTCTGTCTGTTGAAGAACACCTCTTAAACATGCATCCCTCCCCCGGCTGTGCCTGCTGGAATTGAAGCAGCCATAGAGAGGCTCTTCTCACCTGGGTCCAAGCTGCTTCAGTAAGAGAGGAGTGGGGTAGTCCTCTCTCCCCAGGCAGCCTGAACCCCTCATCCCCAGCTTCACCCCAGAGCAATGATTTAAATGAAGCATGTAAACTTTCACTTTATTTAAAAAAAATTGAATTAAGAATCCAAGCAATGCTGGGTACATATTCTAGAATTTTATAAATATAAACTAAATGCTGACTCATAAAATGCTCTCCTTTTTCTGATTCCTGGTTTTCACTCTGCTGGTGATAAACAGAAGCTAAATTATACAAAGTAGTATAAATATGATGCTACTTATGATTAGGCTAATTGTAACCAGCACAGGAGAGGGACAAAGAGCCCTGAAGACAACAGATCTGTATAGATTGTTGTTAGCATGCCAGATCTTATTACAGAACAGTAGGAGGCCTTGTACGCTACATACTGACCTGTGGGGACTACCACATTTATAACAAAATGAAAAATGTGACTTGAAAAACCTTGTGTGAAGGACTCACTATACATGTAGTTACATATATATGTATAAGTAGATAATTTTAATCAAATTCTTATTAGAAGGGCTGCCTTGTGCCAACCAAAAAGTATTTAAATATTTGGAATTGCCTTTTCCTGTAACCACATCTACTTACCTGGCGTACAGGCTAATTTTATTCTAGTCCTACCCTTGCCTTTAGTTGTCAACCTTACCCTGCTTTTTATGCAGTTCCTATGAAGGTAAGGCAAGTAGGAGAGAATGAGAAACAGAATCACACAAATACCTGGCAATGTTTGAGATGAGGCACGCCATTGCAAGGACACCCACTGCCCAGTGAGCATTCAGCTTTTGCATTTGCTTGTTTTATGGAAAGTCACATGAAAGCTCCACTCTTCACTCTCTGTGTTTTTGTATAGGCACCCTTTGCTTTTACATGTGTGCTTCATCCTTGAGAAATGTCATATGGGATGTCCATTGCGCTAACAGCAGCTAATAATTACAAAAGCTTTCCTGTGTGTCATATAGGCCGTTGGTAGATAGAGAAAGCCTGCCCTGAAAAAACCTGTCCATTGCCACTACTGCATTTTGTATACATACTTCAGATAGTCTCCCTCTACTTGCATAAAAATGGAAATTTCAAAATTGCTCATTTATTCTTAAGCCATAGGTAAATATATGGACAGGCAGTGCGGGAGAGGGACAAACTGCCCTATAGATGACAGATCTGTGTAGATTGTTGTTAGCGTGCCAGATCTTATTACAGAACAGTGGGAGGCCTTGTACGCTACGTACCAACTCTATGGGGACCACCACATTTAAAACAAGATGAAAAAAATGTGATTTGAAAAACCCCTCATGGGCAGTCTTCAAAGGCACAGACAGGTTCTGACTGGATTAACATTTATTGACTGTTTAAGCCTGCTTTTTTGCTTCAGGACAGAGATACATGAGTTTAATTGCAGAGGCTGTTCTGCCAACTGATCACCAGAGTGGCAACCAAAGCTTTACTAATCGGTCCTTCATTAAAGAAAAGTCTCTATTACAAAGCAAATTAAGCATGCTCTGATCCTAACCTACAGGTCCAATGGTATTACAGCAAAGTTTAAGCTGTTAGAGCACTGAAAAACTTATTAAGGTTTAGCGCTGAGATAGCACTTTTGTATTGATTTTACAATACACAGGTATTATGATTTATGGAGTGCTAGTGTCACTCTAACAAGCTGAAGGACACACAATATCATCTCCAACATCATTAAAATTCAGAAGCCTCTAGAACTAACTCATCAACCACTGTACATTGTCACACACTCTAGAGCTATATTCTAGTTTTGAAATGCACTAAGTTTTTGGGGCAGTTGTCTCCTTAGATAGTTTAAGCCAAAAAATTAAAAACAGAGATCAAATTTCCCATATGTGTTAAATATTAACTAGCTAATTATGTGTGCCTTGCTCATTTAACAAAATGGCACTGAATACCATTATTTAATACGGACCACAATAATCAAAACAACATTTTCACCCTTCCTCTGTTACCTGTGTGTATAAATGAAAAATAGTGCATTAGTACAGATTGATCCTGCTTGGGGGGGAAAAACCCACTCTTATTTCAAATGAAATAGGAGAGTCATGATGTGCTAAATAAGAACATCATGTTATTTTATCTCACTCTGTATCAGATTTGGATGAAATAACAGGTTCTTAAGCCTCCATCCTGTCACAGTCTGAAAATACCATCACCTGCCATCCCCTCCCAAGTGAACCACTCGCACACATCCTTTTTACAGGAAAAAGTCTACATGTCAATATAGTACCTTAAAACAGAGAGAAAGAGAGAGAGAGAGAGAGAGAGAGAGAGAGAGAGAGGAGATGGAAAATGAGAAAAAAACTAAAATAAACAAAATACAAAAAGGGTGTGAGGATGCTATTAGACTTATTCACACAGTGTGTATTAAGTCAAAACCTAATCTTGCAACACACTGTGCTTTGCTTCACCTTGTAAGAGTTGTGATTCAATTTTCTAAGTCCTGCAAATAACTCCAATTTGAGGACTGCACCCACTGTAGATACCCCCATCTCCCTCCCTCACTCTCACTACCTCTCCTTTGCACTCTTTCTCTCCCCTGCTACATACTGTATACTGTAAATAATCATGAGTAAATTGTATAAATAGTTCTGTGGTACACTGGAGACCTCTATTGGTCAGTCAGTGAAAACAACCGTGTGAGCAGTTAAATGACTAAACTGTGTCTACTGATGCTTTAGCAAAATGCAGGACAATGTAGCACTTTAAAGACTAACAAGATGGTTTATTAGATGATGAGCTTTCGTGGGCCAGACCCACTTCCTCAGATCAAAAAGTGGGTCTGGCCCACGAAAGCTCATCATCTAATAAACCAAATACAGTAGGTATTAACCAAGATTACTGTGATGTGCCAACATGGACTCAGTGCTGTAGCCATGTGAATCAGAGATGCAGGACTGAGTTTTACTGTAAGAGCACAGAAATCATAGCTTTGAAACTGATATTTATTGCAGAACTATATAGGCCTGTGACTTGTTACTATAAAATAAATAGACAGTAACAATTCTTATGAACTGTGGATTAAGCTTCAGCATAACTTTGATACTCTTGGAATCTAAATATTCCACAATTGCTTTATTCTGCTATCCTGTCTCAGTGAGTAGTTTTTCACAGTGCAAAGAGTTCCTTTCACATTCATGGGAATCTAAAAAGGCTAAGGTATAATTCAGTGTGGGCATCATAATTGGGACCCAAGTGATTTTGCATGTGATGGGTTTGCATCACATAATCTTAGATGAGGTGTCAGAAGAGTGTGAGGGAGAAAAGAGACAACAACTGGAATCATTCTACAGAGGTCTCTCCTACCTCTTTATAGATGCTTGCCACTCTGTTGGTCAGAGGCTATGTCTACACTACAGAATTTTTCTGGGATAATGGAGGTATCCCAGAAAATCTCTGCCACATCCAGGGAACACGCCTGCTTTTTCAGAACAGGTTCCAAAAAGGCAGGCACGTTCTTTCGGAAGCCCCATATTCCTCATTTTATTTTATGAGGAATAAGGGCTCTTCTGAAAGAGGAGGGTTTTTCCCACATTTGTCCCCATGTAGACAGGCCAAATGTTGGAAAAGCCTCTTCAGAAAAAAAAGCGGAAAAAGATATGCAAATTGCGGTTCACAATTTGCGTATCTTTTTCTGGAAGAAGATCGCAGTGTAGACATAGCCAGAGTAATACTAGTTTGATAGGTTGGGGCCTGATTCTACTTTTATTTAAGTTTTGGCATTGACCTCAAAAGATCAGAATCAAGATCTTGATGTCTTAGTGTAATCATCCAATTTTAAAGGATGAAGATTTGCATGCACACTTTTCCTGATAGTGAAACATTTTCCTCATATGCATGCACACGCGCACAAAAAAGTCCACATTTCAAAGTCAAAATATACTCCTGAATAAGGACCCTATCAGAATACACGTGCTATACAATTTTAGTTTTGGTTTCCTCTTTTAGAGAAGCAAACCTTGAAATACCAAATAAAAATATTTTTGTATATTTCAAACTTACATCAAAAATGTCTATATTTATAGTGCTACCACTTCTATTTCTTACCTCTGTTCGGGACTAGCAGAACAAAGTGAATGTTCTTCCAGCTGATGAGATGGATCTCTTTTGTGGAGACATAACTCCTGTATTCTCTTATTGGTATTTGAACACAGAAAACCATTCATTTTTGTATCCCCGATGCTGTAATTTTCTAAATAATGCTGCTGTGAGTTTACAAAGTGGAAGAGTAAGTATAGCTATTTGAACAGAAATAGTTGTTGACTGGGTGAAATAATGTACCTTTATAAAACTCTGTTTTGTTAATGTGCCTTGCAGCACTAAGGAGTTGGTAGCTACGGATAGAATCCCTGACCCTTCATTCTGCATAGTCATTTGCACCAGTGCTACCTCATCAGCCATCCAGCCTTCTTGCACTGATGGGATTGCCTGTACAAGGCAGAACAGGACAGTGGGGAACCAGGCCTATTATTCTTAACAGTACAGTGCAAGACACAAAGTGCTATTTCCGAATACTTTTTTCTGTCTTTTCACATGCATTGATCACTGGCTACTGTATTTCTTACTTTGGTTGTTTGTACAAAATGTTGCCTGTTTACAAGATGCTTGTTTCAATCCTAGTCACAACATATACATCTAATTGCACTGCAACTTCTAGTTAAATATGCATAGAGCCCATTATAGGCTATGGAACATTTCATGTGAAAGGACTGCAAGATCAAGCTAAATGAATGGCTAAACTTATTGTCAAGAGTTCTTTCCCACTGTACTGAATGAACGTCAATATGTTCAACGATAATAGAAACTTTTTATACACTTTGTTCCTGTTGAGTATATGCCTCTGACATGCATTTTCTACCAAAAATCTGACGTAGCTAAACATTTCTTTTAACTTTCAATACATATAAATTTTTTAATTTGAAATATTTCCTAGATCTTTTTTATTTCTGAACAAACTAACTGAAACTCTAGCATATAAATGACTTTAATCATCAATGATACTGCAAACTTAGGCACTTCACATCATGTGAAGTTTAATTTTGTTAAAGGTGGATTCTGATTTCAGTTACTCCTGTGTTCTGCAGAAGTAAATCCACTGTAAAAAAATCAGAACCTGACCCACAATAGATATAAACCACGTGGAGATCATTGAATGAAATCCTGCATGATTCAAAGGATCCTGCAGACTGCCTCTCCACTCTGTACTAAAGAGTATAACCCCCAAAATAAATGATTTTAAGTCCCCTTCCAGTGTTTATATGCTGTAGATCTGTCCAAAAAGATGTGTTAGATGCCCTGTAAAGGGAAATTAAACATACATTAATCAATGGGTTATCAAAACAGCTGAAGCTACTTATATTGTTTTAAAAGCCATGTGTTTTATGAGTAAATAAAGAAGGGTCACTTCTTTCTGATGCCTCCCAAGAAACTTCACCTACATTTTCAATCAATCCTAAGATTAAAATCTGTAGAAAGGGTCAGCATGAAAGCGATTGTATTATATGTCAGCATTAAGAGGGTTTTGATAGAAAATCTGCTGCAATACATTTTGTTCTACACCATGTTTCTAGACCAAAGCAATTTGCCAACTAGCTAACCACCTCGGCATAGACACTGGAGTGCTCCTGCTGGGTCCTGGAAATCCTGCTTGTCTGCAAGTGCACAATATACAAGGAAAATCTCCATAAACCTCAATGCCACAGTTGAATACAAACACTCCTCAGGTCCTGCTGTGACTTGGCATACCCTATTGGACAGCTGGAAACTGAGAGGAAAGGAGCTGCTGCCAGTAACATGTTACAAGGGATTTTCAATGCAAAGTTTCCTGGAAACAGGCAGCAACTGATATTATTATTTTTAGAGGATATTGATAATGATATATGAGATATATATTCAAAGATGCAATGTTGTATTTGATATATACTGGACATGATATACACAATGCTTATCAGTTACCACTTACACGCTCAGCCACTGAATTAGGCAGTGAAAAATATGAATTACAATTCACCTGAGCCTTATGTTTTGCCTAATATAATTCTGGAAATCACTATTGCCCTAAATGACATTTTATTATGTGTATCAATAAGATTTAGCATACTAGGGTCTAACACCTTTGCAGCTGCACTGTACTGTGGCTAGATTGCACACAGTAACTCTTTCTTTTTTTCTTAGAGCCATTTGCAGTGAAATGCTACCAGCGATCATTAAAAAAAGATTGCTCATTTTATGTAGCTTGAATATATAAAATGGTACTTATCTGCATTCCAGTGTAAAGAATGCTTGAAAGACAATTCAAAGATATAAATGAAACTGAGCTAAATCAGAGATCCACACACTCCATAACAATTACTCTACTGTAATATAATTTTTAATGCAAAGAAGCTATGTTTTCTAATTCTAGCTAAAAGCCCTGAAAGCTGTATGGGTTATAATAAATGCATGCAATAAAAACAGGTAGACTTTATCCCATAAAGAAGCTTATTAACCAGATTGCTAATGCTGCAAAATCCAGCTTACAGTAAACAATACTTTTTCTGTTAGAATAATGATGCATAGTTTATTCTTTTATACTGTGCAGCACTTGGGGACCACATCCATTTACCAAAATAATACCAAATTAGTACTGTAAATATTGAAATCAGACCTTTCAGACTAACCAGTGGCCTAATTTTCTCTTCAATCTGCTCTTAATCTCAATTCATCAATAACGCTGCCTTATTATAGGACTTTGACAGCAAGCTAGGGCTTTTGATAAATTATACATCTCAAGCCAGATTTAAAATTTGAAGCTCAAGTGCTAATTATCTGTACAGGCCTAGTTAATAACGAGATTTCTTGTTAAGTATCTGATCACAGCATGGGCATCATTTGTCAAGAACCTCAAGTCTACCTTGGAGACTAGCTCTTCGAATTCTCCCTTGCCTACCATATGTAAAATTGGGATCTTTGTTTCTATAATAACCTTTTATTAGGAAGCTGACATAATGATTAAGTTCGTTGTAGACACATACAATGAATTAGACAATTACCCTTGCTGCTTTAAACTACTCAGGCTCCTAGCAAGACAAAATAATTAATATTGAATTTTAATTTGATGTGTTCCACATTTAAACCCCAATTTGCAAAGTACACCTGGAAAGCTGCCGCTGTTTTCTTGCCGTTTGTGCTGATGAAATAAAGGCTCCTGCAGTTTGAATGTAAAAGCACAGAAGGCATGATGCACCACAATCGCTTCTCAGTGGAGCAAAGAATTTTCTAGCATTAATGGGAAAGGTAATTACCTAGGTCTAACTTTATAGCCTTTTCTCTAATGAAACTATAATCTCCCAGGCCTACATAGTTTAAGCATTTACATGATTTTAACGATTTCACTGCCGTAATGGTTGTCATGCGGTTCTTTAAAAACTCAGTGCCTTAAAGATGCTAATTATATTTCTATATTTTTATTATTGAAATAAAACTGGTTTGAGCGAAGTGAGAGAATTATAATAAAAACAGCCAGGTGCTGAGTTTCGTATGTGGGCAAAAGAAAACCAAAAAACCACTGGTACATGCTTCTAGGGGGGAAAAGAGGCCCGAGAGCTTTCATGACTGTACCTGTTAACTACGGTAAGCGATTTAATTCCTTTGAGCTTTATGACTGTGGCTAAACACAATACACTCTGAGGACTTTACCCACTCCAAATTCAGACAAAACTCCCATTGGGCTAAATCACACAGTCCTTCCCTTATTAAAAAACAAAATGACTGTTTTCTACAATAATCACCTCAAGATATACAGCCCATGCACAATATGGTTATTTTAAGTTACAATGATGGACCAGTGCTATCAGATATTGTGGTACTTATTATAATTCTTGTTCTGTCCTTGCAGGCAAAATTTTCACTGATATCAGCAAAAGACTAGCCCATGTAAGGATGAAGTAAGTTCTCTAGGATCTGATGAAGTGGGAGTGTTGCCTGAGGGAAGTCTGAATAGGTCGTAAAGTCACAGACTGTATTTTCGTATCCTGCAATGTGAATGCAGCATTTGCAACTATTCAGTGAAAGACAGCATAAAGGTATTCAGACTTCAGGATCTCAGTTCATTGTCTATAGGGAGAAGGAAGGGATTTCCCTTCATCTTACATCATCAGCTATTCTTGACCCATTGCAGGACTAATGTTGCTTCTGCACTTCTCCTCTAGTTTCTCTCTTTATCATTACAAAAGAATTGGCTTGACTCTCAGCCTCCCTTCAGACATGCAAGCTGGTGAGGAAGTGACACTATAAGCAATGTTCGCTGCCTCAGCAAACTCAGTGCCCAGACTGGACCCACCAGCAACTGCCATCTCCTAGCTTTCTCTGAGGGTATGTCTACACTACCCCACTAGTTCGAACTAGGGTGGTAATGTAGGCATACCGCACTTGCAAATGAAGCCCAGGATTTGAATTTCCCGGGCTTCATTTGCATAAGCCGGGCGCCGCCATTTTTAAATCCTGGCTGGTTCGAACCACGTGCCGCGCGGCTACACGCAGCACGAACTAGGTAGTTTGGACAAGGCTACCTAGTCCGCACTACCGTTACTCCTCGTGGAATGAGGAGTAATGGTAGTTCGAACTAGGAAGCCTAGTCCGAACTACCTAGTTCATGCCGCGTGTAGCCGCGTGGCACGGGGTTCGAACCAGCTGGGATTTTAAAATGGCGGCCCCCAGTTTATGCAAATGAAGCCCGGGAAATTCAAATCCCGGGCTTCATTTGCAAGTGCAGTATGCCTACATTACCCCGCTAGTTCGAACTAACGCATACCCTGAGATATTTACTCAGCTTGCTGTAAACATACCCTGAGATATTTACTCAGCTTGCCGTGACTGTGATTTTCCTAGTCTGAGGGTATGTCTATACTACAGCGCTAATTCGAACTAACTTAGTTCGAATTAGTTAATTCAAACTAAGCTAATTCGAACTAACGCATCCAGACTAAAAAACTAGTTTGAATTAGTGTTTTGCTAATTCGAACTAGCATGTCCACATTGAGTGGACCCTGAACTGGGGTTAAGGATGGCCAGAAGCAGTGCCGGTAGGGCATCAGATGAGGACTTAGAGTGTGGAGCTGCTGTCTCAGGCTAGCTGAGGGCTGTGCTTAAAGGGACCCGACCCCCATCCCGGACAGACAGTTCTCAGGGGTGCCCCACTTGCAAAGCAGTCCTGGCTTGGATTGTCCGGAGTACCCACACTGGGCACATCACAGCACTCGGCCATCAGACCGGCTGCACTTGCCGCAGGCTGCTATCTTGGGAGAGGGGGCAATTGGGGGGCTGCAGGAGAGCTTCCACCCCCAGAAGCCCGCAGAGCCAGCCCAGTCCTCCCCATCAGGGGCTCGTACCCCATTCCTCCTTCACCTCCTTCCACTTACCCCTCCCTAGCCCCCTTTCCTGATGTACAAAATAAAGAAAACGTGTGCTCAACAATAGAATTTCTCTTTATTGAACAAAACTCAGGGAGACTGGGAAAAGGAGGTGGGAGAGGGGAAGAGAAAGGGTGGGAGAGGGGAGGGCAACTAAAATGATCAGAGGTTTGGAACAGGTCCCATATGAAGAGAGGCTAAAGACACTGGGACTTCTCAGCTTAGAAAAGAGGAGACGGAGAGTGGACAGGATAGAGGTCTATAAAAGCATGAGTGGGGTGGAGAGGGTGCATCAAGAAAAGTTCTTCATTAGTTCCCATAATAGAAGGACTAGAGGACACCAAAGGAAAGGAATGGGTAGCAGGCTTCAAACTAGTAACAGAAAGTTGTTCTTCACAAAGCAAAGAGTCACCCTGTGGAACTCCTTGCTGCAGGAGGCTGTGAAGGCTAGAACTAGAACAGAGTTTAAAGAGAAGTGAGATCAAGTCATGGAGGTTGGGTCCATGGAGTGGTGGTAGCCAGGGGGTAGGAGTGGTGTCCCTGCCCAAAGTTTGTGGAAGGCTGGAGAGGGATGGCACGAGACAAATGGCTTGGTCACTGTCTTCGGTCCATCCCCTCCAGGGTACCTAGGGTTGGCCGCTGTCGGCAGACAGGCTACTAGGCTAGATGGACCTTTGGTCTGACCCAGTACGGCCATTGTAAGCTCAAGGCTGAGGGTCGGGGGTCTCAGTGGTCCACTTTGATTTTCATGCACACCTGTTCCTGGGTGGCCAGGCTGGCAGCTCTCCTGCCCTAGACGGCCACTTTCCTGTGCCTAGTGCGGAGGTCGTGGACGAGGTCCACGATGTCCGCACTAGACCAGGTGGGTGCCCGCCTCTTGAGGTCCCAGGCAAGCTCCCGGGAGCCGCCAGCCTGGTCCCGGGAAGAGGGGGAGGGCTGGGTGGCATCGGGTGGCTGACTTGAGCCATGCCAGGTGCAGGGTCTGCTGGCTGGGTGCTGGCAGGCTTGCACCTGGCACGGACACTGTAGCCAGCCCGTGCCCCTTTAAGGGGTCCGGGGCCAGGAGGGGGGCATACGAGTTTCCCTGGTGTTGGCCAGAGTGGCCACCAGGGAAAGCTGGGGAGGGCTAGCCTCCCACTAGTTCGAATTAAGGGCCTACACACTCCTTAATTCGAACTAGTAAGTTCGAACTAGGCTTAGTCCTCGTACAATGAGGTTTACCTAGTTCGAACTAAGCGCTCCGCTAGATCGAATTAAGTTCGAACTAGCGGAGCGCTAGTGTAGCGCCTATCAAAGTTAATTCGAACTAACTTCCGTTAGTTCGAATTAACTTTGTAGTGTAGACATACCCTTAGAGTGCAGCATTCAACAGTTCTTGGAGATCAAATCAATTTAATCTTAGTGTTTTTGCTGCATTTTAGAGCCTCATGATGCTTAGGGATCTAAATGAACCAAACTTTCCAGGTTAAACCATATTTATCATCATCACACGGCATTACTGTTTTAATCATTCATATACCAGCCAAAGATGGGTCTCAGGTGCAAAGTTTGGGTCTATGAGTTTCCCCAAAATACAGGTGTCTTCAGGCCCATCATTAATGCAAACTAGCTTGTGATTTTTCCAGTTTAAAACCATCTCAGAAAGACAAATATAAATGAAGAAACCAAATGTAACTATACAAGGGACTATACCTTTACTAATAGAAATGTGAGTCTGAAAGTTATTACTCATTGGATATTTTTATGTGTCACAGGGATGGGCATGCAATGAGACATAATATGAAGAAGGTTAAGATGCTGGTTTAAGATCTGTGCATTATTCACTTTTTTTACATTCTTAAAGGTAGATCGGGGCTCTGTTACTTATTGTATCAGTGCATGTACTGGTCCTTTCCAAGGGCTATAGGTCAAATATGGCCCTGGTCCCATTTTATCCCATTTCAAGGGCATTCTGGGCTGTAGTGTGATGGGAGATGTAGTCCAAGAACCTTGTAGCTATGCGCTGACACTACATGAGGCAAGATTCTTGTGCAATCTAAAGAAATAAGGATCAAGGCAAGAGCTTGGCTCTTAATCAAGTGAGCTAGAAAAGCAGACAACGGAGGAGCTATGAGAAAGTGTTGAGGCCTAGAGACATGAGCTATGGCATGACAATTATGCCCTAAGGAATAAATCCTGTCCCTAATCTAAAGTTGCAGGGGATCTTCTTGTAACAGATAAAGGGGTACGGTCTGGGTATGTTGGGAAGTAGGGAGCGTGAAGGAAGAGATTGTGAATGAAGAAGCATACAGAGTGTGGGAGAGGAACTGAGCTCTAGTTTCCTACTTTGGGGCTGATGGCCAGTACTGCTACGGAGGATGAGAGAAAGTCCCCATCCTTACTTCTGTACTAACAGGAATATTAACAGGGGTATGATGAGAGAAGACTCTTGAAAAAACAATTATTAACCTAGGGTATGTCTACACTACCATCCTAGTTCGAACTAGGATGGTTAATGTAACCAAAGTTGCAAATGAAGCCCGGGATTTAAATATCCCGGGCTTCATTTACATCTGGCCCGGCGCCGCTATTTTTAAAGCCCCGGTAGTTCGGACTCCGTGCCCACGGCTACATGCGGCACGGAGTAAGTAGTTCGGATTAGGCTCTCTAATCTGAACTACCAGTACACCTCGTGGAGTAGAGAGCCTAATCTGAACTACCTACTCCATGCCACGTGTAGCCGCGGGCACGGAGTCCGAACTACTGGGGCTTTAAAAATGGCGGCGCCCGGCAAGATGGAAATGAAGCCCAGGATATTTAAATCCCGGGCTTCATTTGCAACTTCGGTTGCCTACATTAACCACCCTAGTTCGAACTAGGTTGGTAGTGTAGACATACCCCTATTTAGCTAATGAAGGGAAACTACTGCTGCTGATGAGCCCTGCATCCAAAGAGGTGAAGGAAGGCCCTGTCTATCCTGTGAGTGGTCCAGAACATAGTTCTGCTTTTTCTTTGGCCTTGGGTGCAACCCCCAGTTGGTTTTTCTCATTTTCACAAGACCTAGAACAGAGACATTTACAAACAGCATGTAGGTGATCTTTCCTTGCAGAAATCATATTCCACACACCAATGCTTGGCTCCCAGGATCTCTTCCACATATACAGAATAAGACAATCTGCCATAGCTTCTCTCCAAGAACTGTTATATATCAAAACTAACATCAATAAAGAACTTCTTCAAAGACTAAAAATTTGCTTACACAATAAAAGAATTATAAAACTATGTAGCAGCCCCATCTGGTGACTTCTGCCATAACAATATTTACCATAATATATTTAAAATATAAGCAAAATCACACAACTTTATCTTCCAGTTTCAGACCAAGGTCACTGATACCTTGCATTGATCTTTGTGAGCCTCTGATATACCTATAATATACTTCCTATCCACATATGGACCACCTAGCAATAGCAAACAGGCATTGGTACCATTATGGCAACTGCACTTTCTTTTAGTAAATCTTGTCACTTTTGTCTCCTTCATTGGGTCAATGTACCATTACAATGCCAGTATGGGCAGGAAGTGTTGCAGCTATAGAATCAGACCTTGCAGTACAGTTCCAAAATGCTCCTGCTCATGATGAAACTTTCTAAGTTTAAGGATAGTTACGTTCTGGAGTCAGTTATCAGGAGAGGTTATGAAATCCCTAACATTGTAGATTTTTAAGAACAGGTTAGACAAATACCCATTAGGGATGTTCTAGGTTTTCTTGATCCTGCCTCAGCACAGGGAGATGGACTAGCTGACATCTTAAGGTCCTTCCAGACATATATTTCAATGATTCTCTGAAAATGCCTTTTCCCATATGTAAAAAATTAAGTGGAGCAAATTCTGCACTGTAGGCACCAGTGTAACTCCAGAGCAGCTCCACTGATTTCACTGAGGAACCTGCATTTATACTGATGAAACTGAGTAGAATGAGACCCAATAGGCCTGATTCATCTAATGTCTAACATAAATGAAAAGAGATTAATTTTACCCATTGGATGAAAATGGTGATGCCTTGCTTAGTACACTTCAGCCTATTACTACTTTGACTTTTTTCCACAGATCACATATAAAGTCAGCATAACACCTGAATTATGCTGCTACTGACTAACGCTCTTCACAAAAGAAAGAAGGTGGATTGACTTACTAACTTGTGCAGTAATTAATCTCCAAGAAGGTGGAAGATACAGCATTAAATTGGAGCTCGGGTTACAAAGATGAAATCAAATGAACAAGTTTAGTGTCTTTAATATCTTAACACTTACTCCACAAGCTGTCCAACTACATGGAGACTTAATTAATTCTGAGATCCTCTGATCAGCCGTAGAAAAAGACAAAACACAATGTATGGCAAAAGAGTCCTAATCAGATTGACCTGCTGTGTGATACCAGAATAATCAGTGTACTGTAAGTGTATATAATGGATGATACAGTGAGTCAGACCAAGCTAAAATTTTGAACTAAACTGCAAGTTCCTACAGAGAGAAGTGTATTTGAAGGTATGTGAAGAGGGCTCAAGTGGTCCATTAAAAAAGGAAAAATATTTCCCATCACGTCTAAAAAATTAAAATGAGCTGCTGGCAAAATGAATGAGAAGCTACCACTTTCCTGGCTCATATGAGTTCATTCAAATAACTTAACAAGGTTTCTGGCTGCATCCTTCCCCTTTCAATGTAAGCCCTTTCTGAGTGTGGCAAGTGTATATGGGCTCTCTGTAAAACTGTGCAAGACCTTCAGCCTATAGAAAAGATTGCCAAGTAAAGGATTGGCATTTGGGAGTTTGCTTCAGCTTTGCATTCCCAAGTGAGAGTGACTCTCTCCTCACCACAGATACATGTATTTATCTTGTTTATGGTTGGGCAGCAGATGTGCAGCCCAGCGTGGTAAGTCCCTAGTGTGCAGGCAACCCAGCAACAGGAAAATGCACTTTCACATACAGGATCTGTTCTTCAGTTCTTCTTTTCTGGCAATGGCAGAGTGTAGGACAGCTATGGGAAAGCTCAGGACCCATAGGGTGGTTGCACCTTGAGTTTTCTGCCTAATGAAGCATTCTGCCTGGCTGCAGGAACATGGGCTTGGTGGGTGCTGCCGTCAGAGGTAAGATCATTGCAGCATGGAGCCTTTGAAGGAGTGGAGAGTTAAGAAGTCAGGAGCAGGAAGAGGAATGGGGCATTCAATTCCCTCTTCCTGTACAACAATTTGGCTTTTATTATTAATAATTATTATTGGTATTTTATTTTATTTATTATCATTGCAACTAATTTGGAGATGGGTTGTTTTATTTCCAGTCTTGCACAGACACTTCTTCCACCCCATTATCTTACAGCCTGGGTGTCAGCAGGGGTAGATGGAAGTTGAGCCCATAGCCAGGCATGACTAGATTCATCGAGGATGGGGGTCACTATATTTGTACAGCAACTAGCACAGCTAGGCCTCATCAGTGTTACTGCAATACAAATAATTGTCGACCTACACAACCTTAGACTGCTGAGATCAAGGGACTTGACCTTTCCCCTATTACCAAAGGAACTCATCCTCTGTCTAGCTGCCAAGAGTAGTTTATGAGGTCAAATGCCAACTTCAGAACAGGCTGGTACAGTTTGGGGTACAAACCTCAAACTGGTTGAGTGGTATAGATTTTGCCAACCAAGTAACAAGTGAGAACTCCTCACACACTACAGCAGCCTGGAGTCACAGACAGTTCCATTGGGCACACCAGTCTTTCATCTCACCCAGGCAACCATGCCTTTGTGATGGATTGTCACTTACACAGAGAATCAAAATATTCAGGTTACTTCCAGTCCCAAGGGATCCCTCATTTACACCAAGTCAACTGTATCTCTGATTGGACACAACACTTGGAGCCAGACAACATTTGGAGCCAATCCTATAATATTACTAACTAAAGATTTATTAACAAATAAAAATGAGAGTTATTTACAAGATTAAAGCAGGTAAACGTATACATGCACAAATAGATAGTTTTAGGTTCTAAAGGTAATAGTAACTGCCATTATATGCAAGCTCTGTATGTCCTTTAGGGCTAACCCAAGCTATGCAGTTTGGGAAATCCCTTATTCCTTCTCTGAATTGCATCAGTGTGATGACAATTCTTCCTAGACACAGATTTTTATGCCTTTTCCTCAGAATTCAAGTAGTGATGGGACAAAGGTTTGTGCATGTATCTTCATCATGGGTGTGAGGGAGGCATTCAACAAAGTCCTTTGTCTGCCAGTGTTCCACAGTGCCTGGTCTGCTATCTACACTTTCTTTGGTTGGGCAGAACCTCTTGTGATAAACTAGTATTTCAGACTAGTTAAAGCTTCTCTCCTGAATGTGGGGTTTTACAGGTTTAGTAAACATTTTTACATTACATTTACATTGTACCTTGTATGGTGGGTCATGGATATTATAAATATGATTGATATATGCAGCATCCTACAAGCATTTCATAAAGTCTAAACACTCAACACACTCATAACCCTAATACCCATTTTAACAATGCTAACACACACTGTTTTCCAGCTGTGCATTTGTCTGTGTTCAGTGAGCCCTGGACACGTGCTGGCATTAGTTCTGTCTGCATCGCAGCATCACTTGTGCTACCAGAGACTTTACTGTTGCACTAAGTGAAGCAAAAAGAACTTCTCTGCCATAATAGCTGCAAAACCTTCCCTCAGCTTCAGTGAATAGGTCTTGTCTTGGTTGAAAGACTGAGTTATACGACCTAGATGCTGGCACATCTTATATGCCACTGCTTGATCTATGATCTGGCCTTGAACAAAGAGGTCGGAGTGCTTGGGACAGGTCCTCAGCTGTCCTAAACTTCAATACACCAGCTGGGGGATCCGCTCCATTGTCTATATATTGTGTTGTTTTCTTAAGGACTGGGCAGAGTATTGCTTCATTTCTCTGAAGGAATTGCTAGGTGTCCGAACTGATCTCTACTGAATTTTATCAGTCAGCAGGGATGTATATCTGATCTGCAGGTCATGACACAAATATTTTAATGGGGTCAAATTCAAACAGTGGTTGGCCCATGCTTTCTGATTCTGTTTGAAACACTCTGAGGCCATCTTACATCCAGTTAATCTTTTCTGTGACATACGATAAAAACTATTGAGTGGTCAATAGCTCAGGTCAGGAATTTTTTCTGAAAAACATTTCCCATCCCCATTGGAAAACACCAATTCATCAAAACTGCTACTTTTCACTGAAAAGGATTACTTATGATGAATTTTGAAATTTAAGTTAATTATTGTAAAAAATATAGACCAATTATCTTCTTCCCTGTTCATAACAGCTTTGTCAAACACAGGTCTGCAACTGTAGCAGCACAGGAGATCTCTTTACTTCCTTTGTGGTAGTGGTACAGTCTGTAAGAAGTCTTTCTGCTGTTGGCTCATGGCAGTACAGTTGGATTGGGTCTTCCACCAGCAGCAGTTTGGTATTCTACCTATTTTTTTTAGTCTGATAGGTCTGCTTTTCATGGTCTAAGAGTGAGAAGGCTGATTCAGGGCCTATCTATGAATGGTTTTGGTCACTATGAGGTCACAATGCTCTGGCAATTTGTCAGGACGTAGCCCTCTGAGCTGAGCAGTTTGCTTCTTTGGTGCATGCTGAAAGCTTCATCAGTTCAAGAGCCTTTGCAGGCTAACTTGATATTTATTTTTCCTAGGAGGCATGGGGTAGAAGGCCATGGCTTTGGCCTGGATTAGGAGGTACTCAGGCCAGAAAAGCATTCTCATTATGTCCTCTGAAGATCTAACACTCAGCATGTGGCTGAGTATGTGGGCCCAAAATCTCATTACTTCCACTCAGAATAAGAATCCGAGGTTAGCAGATCTTTGGCACACACTGCATGTTCTATCTCATATCAGTTGTGGACATATGCCAACCTATTACTTAAATCACCATGTATAATGCTCTGAATTTGGCCTGTACTAACATTTATACTTGCCAAACTAACAAAAGCAATGCTATGGGGGTGTACTGGGTACAGGTTGGACCTTGCTGGTCCGGCACACTCGGGAACAAGAGGATTTGCTAAGGAATGTCCCTCCCCTCATGGCCATGCTGCCACTGGGCTAAGGCTCCAGCCTGCCCTTGCTGTTGCCTCAGTCCCCCGGGGCTGCTCCCTGGCCCCACTACTGCCAGGACCGGAGCACCACGGCCAGAGCTGAACAGCCAGTGTCAGCCCGTCAATACAGGCTACCAAGACCTACCAAGAAAAATGGCCATTGAGGGCTTTGGAGGTGGGGGCATCGATCACGCGTTTCGCCTAGGGCGCCAGTTGCCGACAGCTTGTCTAGGGCTGCTCCTGTGCATAGCTGAGGCAGGGCTCCTCAGTCACCTGACTCCATGGCTGGGGACGGAACGCTGTGGCCATGGTGGAGGGACAGGGCCAGAGCTCCGCATCCCAGTCCAGAGCTTCCTGGCTGGGGCTGAGGTTGGAGTTCCCGAGCCGCCGGAGCCAGAACGTGGCTGGAGGTCGGTGGATGCGGATGGGGCCAGAGTTCCCTGGCTGCCACTGAGGTCGGAGCTCCCTGGCCAGAGCTAGAGGTCCACAGCTGTGGCCAGGCTAGAGGTCCCCAGCTGCTGGGGCCAGGGACCTCTGCTGGGGCCATAACTTGCCATCATACCATCTGTCCTCCTCCCCACACACACGCATACTCTGGGCTCATGGCTGAGTCACCAGTGCCCCATACGGTGCTCCTGCCCCGCCACCAGACCTCCCTCTTCCTGGATTCTGTGGTCCAGGAACATCCATGGTCCATGCTGGACCACGGATATTGTTGGACCAGGGAATCCCAGATGAGGGAGGTAAAACCTGTACTATACATTGGAGATACATTTCAAATAACTTATCGTATATACAATTACTCCCACCTCATACAAACACACAATAATATTATGCAGCTTGCATTGCTAAGGAAGACTCAGGAAGGTTCTGCAATGTTCTGAAATAGGGATCACAAAGGGGACTTCATATTTTTTCTTAATGCTTTTTTTCCCTATAGCAGCCCTAGAGAGCAGTACAGATCACACAGCACCACACAGGGATCTTTGTTTAACCTGAGGTGAATGTTCCATTACTCATTGTATTGTATCTTCTTTGATCTATACACATTTGTTTCCTTGATCCATGTACGGTACACTAGCGCACTAAACAATGCTCTCTCATCACTTACTGCAGCTGCAAGAGATCAGATGGATATTTATTGTTGGGCCAGAGAAAGACTTTGACATTTTTGAAGTAAGATTGTCCTGTTGCTCTTGTTTACAAAACGAGAGGCCAAATTCATCCCTTTTGTGACTCAAGTGTTGTTACTCCAGAAATAAACTTGGCCCAATATATTTTATGCTATAGACATTGCTGCTAGAATAATAGTGTACTTTAAACTACTGTAGTTATGATGCTCTGACTTTAAGCTGTGACTGAATGAAATTTAAAAAATCATTCTCTGGTTGTTTCACAGGAAGCAGAGTGATTGAGAGAGACACCTCTACTCATTAGCCAAAGCCTTAATAAGCAAGCCAGCTACAGGCCAAGGTGGGGCTGCTTGCAGTTCAAAAACCTAAGATTTTAAAGCTTAAAATAACAAATATTGTATTTTATGAGCAAATAAAATTAATGAATGTCAGAATTAAATGTAATTCTCAGACTCCAAGGATGTCTAGTGCTTCTTCAGAATTGTTGCAAGGAGCTAGACATTAGGGATGCTGGAGAAGCTTCTAGGCAAAGCTCTAAAGGGAAGGAGAGCCTGTATTTTAAAAAAAAAGGTTGAGTTCTTTTTCTTTATTTCTGGATTATGAGACTTCAGGGTGCACCTACGTCATATTTTCAAGCTTTTAAGATGAGATTCCTATGTAATCCCTTCACTCCAGGAACAGGGGCTGTACTAAAAACACACAAAAAAAAAACCCAAACGCCTTGAAATTCTCAATAAAAGCCATGAGTTGGCACCATTATTCATAAATATTTTCCATGTTATAAACATGATCCTGGTTCTTTATCTGTCACAGAACAAAGACCTTACAGTTTGTTCTTCACTCATAGCCCTTGTGAATGATAGAATCTTTCTCCCTTTTAAGGAGACTCTTCAAGTTCTTCTGTGCATATTTGTCCGGGTAAAGGATATTAGTTCAGTGAGCCTGCCTTTCCTGAAGAAGAGAAGCTGGTGCAGGAAGAAAATGTCTTCTGAGGAAGAAGCAGGTACATAAATGGATTAGAAGTATCTAGCAGTGAAAAGGTTGGCATGCAGAGAGATGAGCAATAGGAGAGGTTATACACAAGGTAACAATAGCATGTTAATTAAATATTTCAATATGCAGCATCCATTTTGCTCAGTGCCACTTCAATGAAAGCCAAGATGTATAGAATGTAGTGGTTAGTGAAAGGCAGAGCCTTCCTTTGGGACATGCTCAGGTAGCTTCAGAGCCTTTCCCCCTTTCAAAGGTCTTTTGTGGTTTCAATAAGTCTTTGTGGGTGGCAGGAGTTGTTAACTGTTTCCAGCTCAGTTCCCCTGTAACAAGAGTCAGCTTCTTCCAAGCCATAGCATCTTTTCTCCTGATTGCCTCCCCTTCCTGTGAACAGCCCTCCATTTTAAGCTTGCTTTCTCTAGCTCTGCAGGTGTCCATATTTAGCAGGGATTCAGTTAACAGGAGCACATTAGCCTTCTTCTGATTGGGATGAAGGTGTGGTCCCATCACAGATGTAATATTTACTGGACTAGGCTTTATGCCCATTTGTGCTTTTGATACAGAGTGCTCCTCTCCTTATAGAGCATGCCTGAAGCCTGTCTGGAACCATTAGGCCCTTGATTTGATGTATTTTGCATCCATGTGGAGACAGTGTATTTTCATTGGATGTTTCACCTTTGTCTAGCAATGAAACTAATTTTCTCAGTTTTTCATTTGGATGAGCGTGCCAGAAGTTTTCTATCTGACGAGTAATGGGAGATTAATTTTTCTATGGGCTCACATTCCACTTGATTTGCCTCGAAGATGCAAGATCAAGAGTTGAAAAATTGGGTCCCCAGTTCAGACAATGTAGAACCAGTATTATTGCCACTGGGAAGGCTGGGATCAAAATATAATGAAAAGCAACTGAAAGATTTAAGTAGAATGTTAGGAAAAGGCCTCTGATTATGTAAGGATCCAGTCTTGAGGGACTCTTTGTTTCCTGTTTTGTTCAGGGAAAAGTGCTACATGGGCAGGAGCTAAAGAGTTTGTAAAGCTGAGAAGACAGTACTGTGTAGGAGGCAGTCACCAGTATTATATATTTATAGTGTTAGCTGCAAGGCCATCCTGCCTGCTCTGTAGAATTGGAGGGCTGTGTATGGTTGATTGAAGAATTTGATAGACTGGTCCACTTAATGGTTCCAGGTCTCGGAATATGAGCTAGAAGTGAAGGGTTTTCTGGTTTTGAGGAGACGTTCATTTTCCTTTTCAGTCACTATTTGCTAGGTTCAAGTTTCTTGGGACCAAATGCCAGAGGGGACATTTGCTGAGAAGACCTTGCCGGTGTGGAAGGAATTCTGAGGCTTCTGTCAATAAACAGGGCAGTTTGGAAACCCAGTGACTTTTGTGCTAGTGATGTACTATATGAGTTTACAAAGTCTGTCTTACATTTTCCAGCCTAATAAGACCATGTGGGTCAGTGAATAGTGTACTGTACCAAATGTCTGGAGACATAGTGGTGATGCTAACCAGTTGTGTGATCTTGGATGAACCACTTACCCTTGCCAACTTCTTATAAAAAGTGCTGAGATCTAGGAATATTAAGACAAATTATTGTAATGAAGCAGTGGATAGAAGACGAGGCCTGACCAATTTGGGGAAATAGTATTCACTGTCTTTTTAACATGAAGAAATAGCTTTATATTTAGTAGTCATCTACAATTCAAGAAGATATATTTGTGGGCTTTCAAACACTACAGGAATGTGCCATGGAATACTGAATTGTTCATGAACCATTCCATTAGGGTACCTCTTCACATTCAGTGTAGTTTTATATTTCATGACCATCAATGGTATAAGGGGTTCTCTGGCCAAATAGGGCCTTCTGGCGTAGACTTGTTCCCTTGGTTTCTCCCTGTCCAATTTCTGGTGAGACAGTGGCAATATCATTTGAGATCATTTAGCACTCCTGATTCTCCGAAATCTCTTGGAGCTGTCATCAGATTGGACTCCTCTCCATTCTAGAAAGTGTATGCTGTCACACTGCTTTGCTGAGAGTGAAATGCCTTCAAATAAGTAGGATCCCATGTTGTTCTCCTGTCCTCCCAAAACCGCCTCTGATATGAAGGTTACTCTGCAGAGAAACTGAAGAGAGACCCTTCTCTTCAAGCCATCTATCGAAAAAAGTCCTCCTTAGGCACTGTTCATGTATGTGTAACTCTTCAGCCACTTGGTAAGAATAAATCTCTGCAGCTCTCCTGTATGCTATGGAGCCATTGGCACAAGAGATCATCCTCTTAAGGATGCTTAACAGTCTGGTAGTGGGTCTCCTGTGTGAGTATATCTAGGTAATCATAGCTTAGCATTTTATTAATCACTCCTAATAGAGATGGACTATTCCTCCTGCTGTGTCTATCACTACTACCAGATGAAAACTATCCCAACAATTTAGGATTAGGAGGGAACAGTATACTATTTAGCTGCATAATTTTATTAGCATATCTTTGATTATGGTGATTATTGAACAGATGGATGAATCTCAATCATAATTCTATAATGGAAGATTAAATATCACTGTAAATTATATCGACCATATTTAAACCTTTCTTGGCAAAACAAAGGACAACACGTGAGAGTTATCAGCAGGGTTTGAACCCAGGACCGTTGGATTATCAGCACAGATTTCCTTGAATAAAGGAGCAAACCCATTTGCTGCTTGCAGTTGTATGTTGATATCTGTTATGAGCACCAGCCAGCGAAGCAGGACATGATCTCTACTGGGCCAGTGGATTACGCAACTGACTACTGAGAAGCAGACTTCCTGGCACCTGTTTGTGTCCCTGAGAAGGGAGTGATGGCCAGTGACTAATGTAAAAGATTGCACTGGGTCTTCTGGGGGATTGTAAGCAATGTTCTGCTTTCATATAGTACTGGACCACCTTTGTGTCCCAAAGCACTTTACAGGCAGTCCCTGACTTACACGGATCCGACTTATGTCGGATCTGCCTTATGTCGGATCCGCAGTTACGAACGCGGCTTTTCTCACCCCGGAGGACACGGACTGCGGGACCTCGCGGTCCCGCCGCCCGTGTACTCCGGGGCGAGAAAAGCTGCTCCGCGTCTCCCTGGTCTGCAGACCAGGAAGACGCGGAGCAAAGCCGCAGAGGGGCTCGGGCAGCCGGGCAGCCCAGGCGCGCCTGGGCTGTCCCGCCGCTGGCTTCCCCCGAGGTTTTGCAAAGCCGCGGAGGGGCTGGGGCTCCGGGGCATCCCAGGCGTACCTGGGCTGTACCGCCGCCGGCTTCCCCCGCGGCTTTGCAAAGCCGCTTTCCCTGCAGACCAGGGAGACGGGGAGCAAAGCCGCGGAGCACGCCCGCAGGGGGACAGCTCAAGCGCGCCCGGGCTGTCCCGCTGCGGGCGTGCTCAAAGGCTTTGCTCCCCGTCTCCTTGGTCTGACCAGCAGACCAGGGAGATGGGGAGCAAAGCCTCGGAGCACGCCAGCAATGGGACAGCGCGGTGCGCCTGGACTGTCCCGCTGCCCGCGTGCTCTGCGACTCTGCTCTGTGTCTCCCAGGTCAGCAGACCAGGGAGATGGAGCAAAGCCGTGGAGGACTTGGGCGTCCCCACCCCCGTCTCCCTGGTCTGCTGGGGGGGGTGCAGCTAGTGCCCCCCCCAGCAGACCAGGCTTTTCTTGCCTACCCGTGGGGTAGAGCAGCTGGGGGCTGCCGGGTTGGTCCCGCAGCGCTGCTCCGGACCAACCCGGCAGCACCCCAGCTGCTCTGCCCCAGGAGTCCTGATTCAGCCGCTGCTGGTCAGTTTCAGCAGCGGCTGAATCAGGTCGCCTGAGGCAGAGCAGCTGGGGTGCTTCTGGGTTGCTCCAGTAGCGCTGAGGAGCCGCGCTACTGGAGCAACCCAGCAGCACCCCAGCTGCTCTGCCCCAGGCGTCCCCAAGTCAGCTGCTGCTGAAACTGACCAGCGCTGACTACAGGAAGCCCGAGGCAGAGTTGCTCTGCCCCAGGCTTCCTGGAATCAGCCGCTGATCAGTTTCAGCAGCAGCTGACTTGGGGACGCCTGGGTTTCTTAAGTTGAATCTGTATGTAAGTCAGAACTGGCGTCCAGATTCAGCCGCGGTTGAAACTGATCAGTTTCAGCAGCGGCTGACGCCAGTTCCGACTTACATACAGATTCAACTTAAGAACAAACCTACAGTCCCTATCTTGTACGTAACCCGGGGACTGCCTGTATAGACATGATTCAATTCAGTGAGACACTGTAGCCAAGCACACAGATATGATATGCTAATTCTGAAATCCAGAGTGATGCAAAGCCTCTATCCTATGGAGGGGGATAGAGTGAAAATCAGTGTGGAGTTAAGGCTGGATACAACAGGCTTTTTATCTCCTAATTCAGACCAGATGACTTTTCGATAGATATGCATGTGGAGTTTTGGAGTGTTTTTTTTCCCTTGCCTTCACTGCAACAGACATGAGGCAGGGTGGCTTCTTTCCTTTCTGTGCATCAGCACTGAGCTCCAGTGACCCTCAGAGGCTTAGCCTAGTGGTTCACAGCCCCTCCTCCTTCTATTTTCCATCGTACCAGCACACACAAGGACAGCCAAAGGCAAAACATTATTGAAGGCCTGAAATGGCAACATAGGTTGGATGTGGATGCTTTATTTGCAGAATATTGTTTAATGAAGGACCCACTGGAGAGAAGATGTTTGCTCAATGAACCTTGTGCTAAGAAATGATCTCAAACCTTCATTGCAAATCCAGAAAAATATATATTTATGGGAGTCAAATTTACAATGTCAGTTCCTGCACTGAATGCAACTGTAGAAAAGATATTTTCCTTGTATAAACAGCCTTGGACTGACAGCAGAAAATGCATGAGTATTGATTGACACCGCTAAAGCTCAGCTTCAAGTAAAGGTTTATTTCAATATGTCATGTTAAGAGTTTTATGGGTTCATATTATCCAAAAGGAGCTACTAAGAAGCATTCAGTCAGATAGAATTGTTTTCAGACAATAGTTATGCAAGGGCTCATACACTGTGATAGAAATACATGGTTTTGTAATATTCATAGTGTAGAATCTGACATAAAACATTAGAGAAAGCTGTCCCTTTAATGTTATTTTTGTCCTGTATTTTTCACGCTGTGTCCCTCTTATCTCCCTGAAATGTAAGCAGTCTCGCCACAGGACTTGGCAACTGACCGTGAGGCAGTGCAGATGGAAACTAGCAGTTGTATGGTGCCTGAAGCATAAGGAGGCTGCCAAGCAAGACAACATGCCAGCTCTGCTATGCCTCCAGGGACAAGGTGCAAAACTAAAGCCTCCACTCAGATGTATGGAGCGCTCTGGAGTCAGAGGCCAGTTGCTGGATTCCACATCACTGATCTGGAATTTGGAGGTGGCAGCGTCAGCAGCACAATGCACTGTAATGCCATACTCAGGCATGAATTCAGCCAACTCACAGAGAAAAGTTGCCACCTACTAGATGATTCATCAAAAACACTTCCTGTAAGCTCCCCCCAAAACAGGCCCATCTCAGGGTATGTCTACACTACCCTCCTAGTTCGAACTAGGAGGGTAATGTATGCATACCGCACTTGCTAATGAAGCCCGGGATTTGAATTTCCCGGGCTTCATTAGCATAAGCGGGGAGCCGCCATTTTTAAATCCCCGCTGCTTCGAACCCCGTGTAGCGCGGCTACACGGGGCTCGAACTAGGTAGTTCGGACTAGGGTCCTATTCCGAACTACCGTTACTCCTCGTGAAACGAGGAGTACCGGTAGTTCGGAATAGGCACCCTAGTCCGAACTACCTAGTTCGAGCCCCGTGTAGCCGCGCTACACGGGGTTCGAAGCAGCGGGGATTTAAAAATGGCGGCTCCCCGCTTATGCTAATGAAGCCCGGGAAATTCAAATCCCGGGCTTCATTAGCAAGTGCGGTATGCATACATTACCCCGCTAGTTCGAACTAGCGGGGTAGTGTAGACATACCCTCAGTTTAACTGGGGAGAGCTGACAAGGAAAGGTGCTATGACTGCATAGAAGTTCAGTAACTATGGGTATGTCTACACTACCACCCTAGTTTGAACTAGGGTGGTAATGTAGGCAACCGGAGGTGCAAATGAAGCCTGGGATTTGAATTTCCCGGGCTTCATTTGCATAAAGCCGGGCGCCGCCATTTTTAAATGTCCGCTAGTGCAGACTCTGTGCCGCGCAACTACACGCGGCACGGACTAGGTAGTTCGGACTAGGAAGCCTAGTTTTACATCTGTTTACATCTGTTTTACATCTCTTGCTTATTAATTTCATCAAGTTACCCCTGATTCAGGTGCTATGGGAAGGGATAAATAACGTTTCCCTATTCATTTTCTCCCTATCATTCATGATTTTAGGGATTTCTATCATATCTCCCTCTAAGTCATCTCTTTTCCAAGCTGAACAATCCCAGTCATAGAATCATAGAATACTAGAACTGGAAGGGACCTTGACAGGTCATCAAGTCCAGTCCCCTGCCCTCACGGCAGGACCAAGCACCATCAAGATCATCGCTGATAGATGTCTGTCTAACATCTGCAGAGATGGAGATTCCACAACCTCCCTAGTAATTTATTCCAGTATGTAACCACACTGACAGTTAGGAAGTTTTTCCTAATGTCCAGCCTAAACCTCCTTTGCTGCAGTTTAAGCCCATTGCTTCTTGTCCTATTATAAGAGGTTAAGGAGAACAATTTTCCTCCCCTCCTCTCCCCTCCCCCCCATGACATGCTCTTAGATACCTGAAAACTGCTATCATGTCCCCTCTCCCCACTTCTCTTTTCCAAACTAAACAAGTCCAATTTTTTCAGTCTTCCCTCCTAGCTCATGTTCTATAGACCTTTAATCATTTTTATTGCTCTTCTCTGGACCTTTTCCATTTACTCCACAACTTTCTTGAAATGTGGTGCCCAGAACTGGGCTTAATACTCCAACTGGGGCCTAATCAGCGCAGAATAGAGTGGAAGAATGACTCCTCATGTCTTGCTCACAGCACTCCTGTTAATCATGTTTGCTTTTTTTGCAACAGTGCCACACTGTTGACTCATATTTAGCTTGTGGTTCACTATGACTCCTTTCTGCAGTACTCCTTCCTAGATAGTCATTTCCCATTCTGTATGGCTACGTCTAGACTGGCATGATTTTCCGCAAATACTTTTAACGGAAAAGTTTTTCCATTAAAAGCATTTGTGGAAAAGAGCGTCTAGATTGGCACAGATGCTTTTCTGCAAAAGCACTTTTTGCGGAAAAGCGTCCGTGCCAATCTAGACGTGGTTTTGTGCAAGAAAGCCCCGATCGCCATTTTCACCATTGGGGCTTTTTTGTACAAAACAGTTTTCAGTTGTCTACACTGGCCCTTTTGCACAAAAGCATTTCCGGAAAAGGGCTTTTGCCTGAACGGGAGCAGCATAGCATTTCCGCAAGAACACTGACAATCTTACATGAGATCGTCAGTGTTCTTGTGGAAATTCAAGCAGCCAGTGTAGACAGCTGGCAAGCTTTTCTGCAAAAGCAGCTGCTTTTGTGAAAAAACTTGCCAGCCTAGACGCAGCCTATGTGTGAAACTGATTGTTCCTTCCTAAGTGGAGCACTTTGTTTTTGTCCTTATTAAATTTCATCCTATTTACCTCAGACCATTTCTCCAGTATGTCTAGATCAATTTGAATTCTGACTCTATCCTCCACTGCACTTGACACCCCTCCCACCTTGGTATTATCTGCAAACTTAATAATCATACTCTTTCTGCCATCATCTAAATTGTTGATAAAGTTTTTTTAATCTTTTCTTGTATGGAAGCCTTTTCATACTCCTGATAATTTTATTGCCTTTCTCTGCATCTTTTCCAATTCTAATATATCTTTTTTGAGATGAGGCCAACAGAACTGCAGCCAGTATTCAAAGTATACACATACCATGGATTTTTTTAGTGGCATTATGTTTTGTCTTATCATCTTAATGATTGCTAACATTGTTAGCTTTTTTAACTGCTACTGCATATTGACCAGGTCTCCAGGATCCCCTCTCTACAGCCCATTGTCCTCCCAATGTCCAGAATTGGCTTTGTCAACTGAGATGGGTCTTCTGATCACCAGGTCACTAGTTGCTGGGATACCCATTCTCCAGGCCACTGGCTGGGATCCCAAGTTCTGTCACTGGTCCACTGTAACAAACTCTCTTGTTTCCATCACCTTGTTAAACCAGTAACACTCAGGCAAACTGAGTCCCACCCCTTTCTGCATGAAAACCATTGAAAAAAAACAAGCAGACCCCCCCCACCACACACACACACTTTGTCACACCTTGTTAAAGGCTTTTTGAAAGTCCAAGTACATTTGACATGTGGTGCTAACAAAGCAAAAAATTGTGGGCAGATTCTCATCAACGACCTCGCCATCTTTCAATCTGTTTTATTCTTTTTATCATTTTGATTTAACTAATGCTGTCCCTTCATCATGGAAATCATAGATTCCTTGATATTCATGAAGAGACTTTGTAAAATATAAGCTAATATCTGACTTCTTGTGTAGCTAGTGAATGAGACGGTAATGCACTCAAGGACTAGATAATACCATTATGGCACAGTCTTGTTTAGAATCCAGGGGGGAACTGTACTATCCCAGTGGGAACTGGGGGATACATTTTGTTCTACAGTTGTCTACAATATACAGGCAGAGGATGTAGAGAGCATCACTCCTGTACACAGCACATGATAGAATATCTATTCAGTTTTATATTCCATACGTCGCATGAAAAGCTACATTTAAAAACAGTTATTTAGGTTGCATTAGGAACCTAATGCAAGCACAACATTAGGAAATGCCAAATTTAAGGTACTGCATGTAATTGAGCCTATGAGTTCTTTAGCTACATGAGCTTACATTATTTTCTCCATGAGATCCCTCTTTATTCAGTGCACAGGATGGATTGTGCTGAGGGACTGAGGCCACTCTGTAATATATCTTCTCATCCTGGCCATTCAGTGTGTGGTTCCATGCCTTATTTACTTCATCGAGATTCTGCATTGAACAAGGAATTATTGTCTTGTGGGCTTTTCAGTGTCACACCTCACAACTGCTAATGAATTCATCTTCACCCCTACCTCATGAGGTCAGAATAAGACTTATCTCATAACCAGGGCATAGAGATGAAGGCTAGTGTTTGCAAAAGTCTCATTAATTGTTGATTACCTCAGTCAATGTACCCCCGGGAATGACTTTTCTCAGTACTTAGCATTTTTATGTTTAAAGCATTCTATAGACATTAGCCAATCAATCTTCACAGCACCCTAGGAGGTAGAAATACATGTTTCTATGTTTTATAGATGAGAGTGAAATGGAGGCAGAAAGGCTAAGTGACTTTCCTAAGGCCACACACTGAATCAATAGTAAAGCTGAAATTAGAACTCAAGGTTTCCTATTTTCTAGTGCGTGCATATTCCTCCAAGCCACCTGTTTTTCTTTCATTGACTTTAATAATAAGTGTGTGCAGCGCAAGTGAAAATAAGTCCCCAGGATTCTCAGTCTTAGTGCTCAGAAAATGAGGAACACTACTCATGGTTTCCTGTACAAAATTGTAAGTTACGTGACTTGCTTAGCTGCTTTTTCCATCCTGTGAATTTTTTTTCTCATTCCATATCAGGATGAACCTGAGATCTTGTGACAATTTTTGAGAGAGAGCACATATAATCTCCCACCCCAAAATAAGAATAGCTTAATGATTATAGTATTCACATGGCATGTAGGATAACAGATCTAAGTTTCTTTTCCAGATCAGGCAAGTCAAGTACTTGAACCGTGGTTTCTCCCAGGTAGGCCCCATACCATCAGGCTATTCTGGAGGAGAAAGAGTATCTCTTTCTAGTTTTGACCAAAAATTCCATTCCTGACTTAAGTTTTGTGTAACTGATATGTTCCTGAAAAATCTGGGGTTTGATGAAATGGCATTTTTTGGCAAAATAACATTTTGTTGAAAATTTTGCACCCATGTAACAATACTGTTACTGGAGTAGGAACAGAACTGAGTTACCATGTGTCGTGGACAACTATGGGCCTACCACACCAGGGAGGAACAGCAGATGGGAATCCTTCATGCCTGGCTAGAGAGACTGCATTGAAACAGCCAATCAGAGCCCCACAGGCTCAGGTAAGAGGAACTGCAGAGGTTGAGTGGATCAGTTCCAGGGAGCAGGGGTATTGTTATATCGTGTGGAGTTCCACAGTTTAGGAAAAAATCAGTGAAAACACAGAGAGCTTGAGCAGTTGCAAGTGTCCATTTTATTTCATAACACAGAACTTACTAGAACCAGCCCAAACCATCTGGGCTGACCCCTCGTGACCTAACTCAGTTCTATAACAACAAGATCTATATCTATAACCCAAAACACAACATATTCCTCCCCGCTTAATAAGAACGTCCCTTTAATAAAATAACACTAACTATGGAATGAGGATAGACTGCCTCAAGTTCCCAACTAACCCCGTGGACTATTTTGCCCCATCTGTGAGTTAACCTCAACCATTGAGGATACCTTCTTTCTCTAAGTGTATTACGGCGAACGTCTGGCATTCTTGCAGCCAAAGGTGTTATGAATGCAGGTCTGATAATGGGCTGGAAACTTGAACAGGTGAGGCTGTCAGATCAGCCTGCTTAGGGAGGGGGGTTATGTTCACCACAGGTGGTGATGGAGGGGGAGATTCAGGAACAGATTATTCTTGCTGCAGTAGCTCACTGGCAATGGGGAGGATGGTCAACTCAACTGGAAATATGTCTTGAGGGCAGGCATAACCTGGCAATAATTGATCTACATGCTGCCTCCAAATGAGATCCTCTGTAGTCCTGACAGTATAGGAAACAGGTCCTGTTTGAGCAATAATAGTGGCAGAACCCATTTAGCTCCAGAAGCATAGTTCCGAGCCAAAACCGGTTCTCTAGACTAAAGGTTTGGTCTTTTCTCTGGATGCACGCCTGATGACTTGATCTTGCTATTGATGTTGCACAATTTGTTGCAGTTCAGAAGGTTTCAGCAAATCAAAGCAAGTGCGCAGCTGACGTCCCATGATTAGAAAAGCCGGGGACATTTTGGTTGTAGTATGAGGTGTGTTTCTGTAAGATAGTAAGAAGGTGTCCAGATGCTTTTGCATAAGTGAATGCCTCTAGCCAATTTCAAAGCTTGTTTCATTGTCTGCACAAACCTTTCAGCCAATCCATTCGTGGATGGGTGATATAGTGCTGAAGTGATATGATGGATCCCATTTGCTTTCATAAAATTTCCAAACTCCTGAAAGACAAACTGTGGACCATTGTCACTTACAAGTTGTTCTGGAAGACCAAAACAACAAAAGATTCCCTGTAGTTTTTGGATAATACTCTCATCAGCAGTAAAAGCCATTATAGAGACTTCTGGCCATTTGGAATGGGCATCTACCGCCACCAAGAATATGCTACCTTCAAATGGGTCAGCAAAATTAACGTGAATATGTTGCCATGGCTTTTCAGGCCAATCCCATGGGTGTAGAGGTGCCAACTGAGGTGCATTCCTCACACCCTGGCATGAAATACAAGCTCTTGCCTTCTCTTCAATGGCATCATCCAAGCCAGGCCACCAAACATAGATTCGTGCATTTCTTTCATGCACAGCATTCCACAGTGACCTGAATGCAACTGTTCTAACATCTGTTGTCTCAGTATCTTTGGAATAATAACACGCATTCCCCACACAAGCACCCAGAATTGATTGATAACTCTGTCCTTCTGGACATTCAGGGAAAAAGTTTGGGGAGGCCTGAGAGTCCCATAGAGATGTTCTATGTATCACCAGATCCATAATTTGGGACAGTACTGAGTCAACCAAGTTGCTCTCTTAATTTGCACAGCAGTGATGGGCGTGTTCTCTATTTGTTCAAAGTAGAAGATTTCCTTCTGGCTACTATCTTGATGTTTGACTGGCAAAGGTAGCCTAGAGAGACCATCTGCATTGCCATACAGAGTGGATTTCCGATATCAGATCTCATACATATGTTCCAAAAGCCACAATGCCCATCATTGCATACGACTAGCAGCCAATGGTGGAGCACCTGTGTGTGGACCAAAAATTGCCATCAGAGGTCGATGGTCAGTGAGAAGTGAAAATTTCCATCCAAACAGCCCAAAAATGATTCCCAATGCTTTATGTTTGATTTGCGCATAGTTAGTTTCAGCCTTGCTTAAGGTACGTGAAGCAAAAGTAATTGGTTTCTCTCCTCCCGAAGGCATAATGTGTGACAAGACTACTTCCACTCCGTATGGGGAGGCATCACAGGCCAACTGTAAATGTAAGGGTGGATCAAAACACATCAGGACCACCAAGTTCAGCCATGCACATTTAGCCTTGTTAAATGCAACATCACAGGCTTCAGTCCACTTCTAGACCTTCTTCTGGCCAAGAAGCTCATGAGGTGGTTTTAACAGTGTGGCTAACTGTGAAATAAACTTTCCATAATAGTTCAATAGTCCTAGAAATGAGTGAAGCTGACTAATATTTTGAGGGGATGGAGCCTCCACAATACCCTTAACTTTTGAAGGGGACTTATGAAGGCCAGTAGCATCAATGATGTGTCCCAGTTATGCAATCAAGGGCTGAAAGAATGCACTCTTGTCTTTGTGGACTTGTAGGCCATATTCTTCCAGTCTTCGTAGGAAGGGCTAGGTTAAGGTGGGGGCTAGCTGGGCAGCTGCCTGGGGTGCCAACCTATGGGGGGTGTGACGTAGTGGGGGTACCTGCTGGGCTGTGGTGACCTCTGCTGTCTGGAGCAAGACCCAGCAGGGAAAACCTTATTATGCAAAGGTGACTCCATACCGGTTGAACCAGCCAACCCCCCATGGGGAGAAACAAAGGGAGGTGGAATGCTGCCCTGGCTGGGGGCAGTTCTTGGAGAGGGGGAGTTAGTTCCTGTCGGGAAAGCAGGGAAGAAGGAACTAGGGAGGGGGCTGGGATCCCCCCATCTCAAGGGGACACTGAGGCTTCTTAGCCCCCAGTTCCTGTAACCAGATTACATCTGTGCTATGCTGTATCGTGGAGAAGCAATAAACCACCCTCAATTCTACTGGCTGATGGAGTCTGTTTGTGCTATTTCGGGGTGCAGGAGACGGGGGACCCCCAACGCACCGTCACAGGGGGCACCTGATGGCAGCTGTAAGGGGTGCCACGTGCCCGGCCACACAGCGTCCCTTAGAACTACCATCAGGCACCGTGTGCCTGGGACCAGGGGCCACATGGGACCCCTAGAGCTGCCATCAGGCGCCGCACAGTCCCCGGCCCCCGGCCCCCGGCCCCCGGCCCCCGGCCCCCGGCCCCAGGTATGTGGCACTTGATGGCAGCTGTAAGGGGCACAGCATGCCGGGGGCAGGGCCACACATGCGCCGTGTCCCCGCCATGTGCCCGGGACTGGAGCCACACATGCATTGCACGCCCTCTGCCCGGGGCGCAGGAATAGCTTGAGCCGGCCCTGTTTGTAGGGTAGCCTCTAAGTTCTTAAGGTGATCCTCCTTATTCCTGCCCATGACCAGGATGTTGTCAAGATAGCACTGGACTCCTGGCAAGCCACACAAGATCTGGTTCATTGCCCTCTGGAACAAAGCAGGGGAAGAAGTTATTCCGAAGGTTAAGCAACAGTAACGATAAAGCCCTTTATGCGTCTCTATAGTCAATAGATCTTGGGACTTCTCATCGACATGCATCTGTAAATATGCTTGACTCAGATCAACCTTGCTGAACTTTTGTCCCTCAGCCAGGCCCACAAAGAGGTATTGCTCTGCACACAACACTGGGAGTGTGTCTAGACTACAGGGTTTTGTCGACAAAAGTGGACTTTTGTCGACAAAACTATACCTGCGTCCACACTACCGCTGAGTTCTGTCGACAGAACGTCGACAGAACTCAGCAGTTTTGTCGACGCTGGTAAACCTCATTTTACAAGGCATAACGCCTTCTGTCGACAGAGTTTCTGTCGACAGAAGGTGTTATTGCATGTAAACTGTCCTTTGCGTCTACACTACCATGTCGACAAAGCAGCTTGCTTTGTCGACAGAACTCAATGTAGTCTAGACGCTCTTTGTCGACAGAAGTTTTGTCGACAGTATCTGTCAACAAAACTTCTGTCGACAGAAGCCTGTTGTCTAGACGTACCCTGGGTTAACAGTGACTTAAAATCGACACAAATCCAAATAGAACCATCTTTCTTCAATATTGGAACTATTAGAGTTGCCAATGGGCTATGTGTAACTGGTATTAGTACTCCATCTTTGACTAGACACTCCAGGTCCTCTTCAACTTTTGGCCTGATGGCATATGGTACAGTTCTGGATATTTTGGTTGGCTACCAGGTTTAATGTTCAGTTTCACCATGATTCCCCTCATACTTCCCAGATCCTCTCCAAAAACAACAGCATATTTCTTTAATATATTGTTCAGACCTGTTTCTTCTTTAGTCATCCGGTGTACTGCTGCCCAGTTCAGCTGGATCTTCCTAAGCCATGATCTACCCATTAAGGCTGGGTAATGGCCTTTTACCACAAACAGTGGCAATTCAGCAGTCGGTCCATTGAGCTCCACCTTAACATCACTAGTGCCCAATATAAGTACTGCTTCTCCCATATGTGTCTTCAGAATGGTCTTTGTTGCCTTAAGCAGAAGATGCTTTAGCTTTTCCTTATACACAGTGTCTGAGACCAACGAAACTGCTGCACTGGTGTCCACTTCCATGTGTGCAGGTTTGCTGTCCAACAGTGGGGTTACCCAGTATTCATGGGAGCCCTCTGCCACAGACAGAACATAGCAGGGCACTTCTTCTTCAGACAAGGTTTCACCTTGATCATCAGGAGACTGCTCGATGATATACAGATTTTCCTTTTTGGTCTGCCAGACCGCAGGCCTTTTTTTCTTTTGTTTGCAGGCAGGCTCAATGTGTCCTTTTTTTCTACACTGTCAACACACTAGGTCTTTACACAGCGGTAACATTCCTGGCTCCCCACTGTATTCTGGGTAGGCTCTTGGGACACTTTATGCACCCTAGGAGTGCACTGAGGTATTGCGCCTCCCGAGCAGCCAGTTCCATGGAGACCACACTATCAATGGACTCCTTAGGGTGAGCCGAGCTTCTGTTAATAGACGCGTCCATATAGCTTCACTGTGCAGGCCACACTAAACTGTCATGTATGGTATCATTTAACATCTCCTTAAATTCACCGTGTTCTGTAAGCTTTTTCAAATTTGTTATAAATTGTACAATTGTTTCACTTTCTTTTTGGTCTTTGTTATGGAACCTATACCTTTCTGCGATTACCAATGGTTTTGGAGCATAGTGTGACCCCAGGATTTCCACAATGTCACTGTAAGATTTGGTCTCTGAATTAACAGGGAGCAGCAAACTGCGTAGCAGAGAGTAGATCTTAGCCCCTACAACACTTAAAAATATTGGCACCTTCTTCTCTTCCTTAATGTCATTTGCAATAACAAAAAGTTCAAAACGCTCAGTATATACGTGCCATTGCTCTATAGTCTCCTCAAAAGGTCCCGGTGGCTCTGTAAGTGTAGCCATGGCCACTACAAATTCTTTCTTTCTTTCTTTCTTTCTTTCTTTCTTTCTTTCTTTCTTTCTTTCTTTCTTTCTTTCTTTCTTTCTTTCTTTCTTTCTTTCTTTCTTTCTTTCATTTTCCAGCATCTGGGCTCCACTGATCTTAGTTTCAGTTTGCACTGTCAGTTCTAAGCCCCACCTTCCAGAACAGTGAAAAGGTTTGTTTTCTTACATTGACTTCTATTTCTTCTGTTGCTGAAGGCAGCACAGGTATCCCCTCTTTGTCGCCACTTTGTTATATCATGTGGAGTTCCACAGTTTAGAAAGAAATCAGTGGAAACACAGAGAGCTTGAACAGTTGCAAGTGTCCATTTTATTTCATAACACAGAACTAACAAGAACCAGTTCAAACTGGCTGGACTGACCCCTAGTGACCAAACTCAATTATTATAACAACAAGATCTATATCTACAACCCAATACATAGCAAGAATGAGAGGGAGTATTCTGCTCTGGCTGGAGGTACTTGATAGGCTGATTTACTGGCACTGGGAATGAGAGGCTCTGACAACTTTAACCCTAAGTTAATGGGGAAAAGGAAAGGAGCTATGTGGGGAAAGGCCCAGGGAACAGGAGCAGTGAATTGTAGGCAGCAATACCTGGCTGCTGTGTATTGGTTCCCTGAGTTGAGATCTGGGTAGTGCTGGAGTGGCCTAAGCCCTGGAGAGAGACATGGCTGGTTTAAAAATCCCAGGAAAAGGAGCTAAACTCAAAGAGTCTAGAGCAGGAGCGGGCAAGATAGAGTCCATGGGCCAGATGTGGCCTAAATTCCAAGCCATTTGATCTGGCCCACGTCCACACTGCTGCTTCCCTGCCCCCAGGTGAATCGAGACCCGGGGATGGGGGAATGTGCGAAGTATCCTCCCCCTGTTAAGGTAGCTGCCAGCTGTTCAAAACTGCTGACAATTCCCTCTAGGCACTGCGCACCCCTGGCAAGGTGGAAGGATCAATAGACTTTGTGCACCTCCCCACTCCGCTCAGGCCCCATTCAAAATGGCTGCAGTTCTCTAGGTGCCCCACACCCATGGTGGGGGGGCAAGCACTTTGCATGCTGGGGGCAGGGGAGCATGTGAAGTCTCCTCTCTCTGCCAGGAACAGCGTCGCCTAGAGGGAGCATCCCCCTTCCATCCGAGGCCCTGTCCATTCCGCCTGAGGCCCCGCCCCTTCAGGGGGCATGTGACCATTTACAAAATTCAGGAAGTGGTCCCCCCTGCAAAAATTATTGCCCACCCTGGCTTAGAGCCAGAGCTGATGATCTTAGTGAGAATAGATTGTTGTCCTCTTTGTCTACGCTCTTGGAAGGGATTTCTTCCATTTTGATTTTGTTACTTAGCTGGAAAACTGAGCTCCCAAAGGCCCTGCCTGGTGAGGCTGGCAAACTAAAGGGGGTGGTAAAAGGAGAAGAGGGGAAAATATTACAGTACCACATCTAGCTAACAGGCGGCACTCAAAGGAGGAAGAAGGCTCCTTGAACACACTGTCTACCTTGCTCGCCCACATAGGTCCAACCCTACATAAGTAGTAAACACAATGTAAGCTGTGTTTATTTATAAATTTGATTAAAATAAATATTTGCTGTATAATTAGGGGAGGTAGACAGGTGTGTAACCATATTGCTTTTATATAAAGTGAGATTTTTCAGAAGTTCTCAGTGTTGGCGCAACATCACTCCTGGTAGTCAACTGTCATCTTGCTACCTGTAACATAAAAATGTTCCATTTTGTGGGGTTACAGAATGCTCTGTGGCAGTACGATTTTCATGTCTCCCCTAGACTCCTAGCTGGCAATCTGGTTTAGTAATATCTAAGCTGGTGTTCCCAACCCTCAGGGCTCAGAGTCATTTTAATTATGTTCATTCTGTAATTCCAAGTGGTGGTATTTTGTAAACATTTTTAATGTATCATCATTAATATGCTAAGGAAAGCAATCTATTTTTTGCCAGAAAAGGGGAAATAAATCTTCACTATCTCTTTAGTCCACTAGTTTACATTTAGAATATAACACCTTTTCTGAAAATCTGTTGGAGACATATGCTCCCATTATTATCTCACAGTGATTTATCACTAACTCTAAAATAAACATTATATTCAAGTTACCTGCTTGCTGCTGTCCTTACTACGCCAATTAAAGTTGCTATCTCAAGAAGCCAGTCTACAAATAATGAAGTTATTTTGTCTCTATTCTGTTTTTTATGTCAAATTGCACACTGAGGAAGTTGGGTGAGAGAATAACAACCAAAATTGCCCAGCCAAAGTCCTGTGCCAAGAAGAAAGAGAGCAAGCTGATAAAATTAAACTAACATTGAAGTGTCCTTGGTGGTTAGAACTGGAAAAAATGATTTCAGCAAATAGTAAATTCATTGGTAAAAGGATTTCTGATTTTGGCTAATCATTTTGGGTGGAGAAATTTAGAATTGCTGGAACATTTTGTTTTGATATTTTCAAAACTAGCCACTAGGTTGAAATTATATTTCATATAGAAAATGTTCCAAAATGGCATTTAAAACATTTGTTCAGCCTGAAAGAAATGCTTTAAGTTTTCCTAGGGAGAGAGGGAGGCAAAAAAATGAGTTTGGGTTTGAAATGAACAGACTTTTTTTTTCAGCACCAAACTGAAAAATTAATTATCTGCTCAACCCTACTGCAGGCAGAGCTCTAAACTAATCAGGGGCAGACAAGACAACTTAAGTTCCATTTTACTACTGGAGTTTGTGTTTGCAATGGTATAAATGAACCTGTCTTCTGATGGATGCCATTGCCTGCTAAGGGCTGTACAACCCTACAGTTTGTCCCCCCAAAATTAAAATAAATTTGAAACATGGTACAGAATGTTACTTAGTAGGAGAGGGAAGAGTAGAGGAGGATGGGAGTATTGCAAAAATAATCATACAGATATATAATTAGTTGTTGAATCACTTGGTGGGTGCTGAAGGCTTTGAATCGTATTAGGTGGTTTTAATTAATTCCCTCTCTCTGGCATTTCTTTTTAGTTTAGTATTCTCTGCACAATTAAAGCCAAATTTTGGCAGTTAGCCATTGGCAACCCAGGGCATTGTATAGCGCTTCCCCTGCTTGGATGTGGATTGAGCCTCCCAAAACAACACACCATCAATAGTTTTGCTTCCTGAGCACAGGTTCTGGGCTTATGAGTGGCCCTTGTGACCCATTTATGAGGAACTAATGGCTGGTCTTTGTTGAGGGCAAGGAGTAGAGGCTTTCTATCCTATTATCTCACCTCAGGCACCCAAGTAATGGTAATAATCCAGCCCTTCATTACTATGGTCATGTGATTCTGCTATTTCTAGATCATTACTGATGTAAAATATGTTCATGCCTGTTTAACAACACTCAACTGATACCTGTCTCCCATTACACGCATCATTCAAGCTGAGTACTTTGCTCTTTATTATAGGCCTTTGTTAATAGTCTTTCAGACGGTGTAAGTATCCTGTGGCATAGTGCTATACTCTAGCTAATGGAAACTTTTCTTCCTTTCAGAAAGGCCTTTTTAGAGTACCAAAATTTACTGTGCTCTTACTATCACTATCAAGACCACATCCTTCTGTTCTGAAGCACACACAAGGGTTACATTGCCTACTCCTACTGAAAAGTGGTGATATACAATATGCAAAATCTGAAGCATTATACTGAACATTTTTGCTCAGTAAAGACTTACGGTATTAATATTATGTGACCTAGAGTATTGGTTTTCTTTACTGTGTGAAAAGAAACCCTGTACTCTGTGCTTGCTCTCCTTATATATTTTGTATTTTCTGATATCATTGCCTTGTTCATTTTATCTGGCAGCTTGGTAATTTAAGATAGTCATTCTGAGCAGAATGCCAGAGTGGCTTCTCAGGGTAAAATGCATATAGTCTCCTATAAAAGGAGATGAGGTTACAAATAGTGTGTGGCATTGCAAGATGAGGTTTCAGGACTTTAAAATCCACTCTAATTATTCACCACACCAGGATGCTTCTGTCATCTCTTACCATCCAGACTAACACTAAAAAAATACAAGTGACCCTCACTACCATACATAATTTGGCAGCTTAATTGGCAAGAGCAGTGTGAAAAGTAGGCTAGGAAAACCCTCTGAGACTGATAGGGCATATATCAGTGGCTTCATCAAGGTAGCAATCCCCAGGTGATTGGAGGCAGCAAATATTTCATCAGGAAATATATAAAGGTGCTTCAACTATGAAGTCCAGAGCAAATGACTGTGAATGAACTTGTGTTCTAAAGAGCCATTCTCATCCTATGTATTTAACGAAAAGTGGAAAAAAATGATACTAATGGCTCTAAAATTATGGGTATTGTGCAATTGAGGACATCTTGCATTTGAACAGAAGGTTAGAGAAAGTAGCCATTCCATTGTAAGATACCTATTAGATTTCTTTACAACAGAATTTTATTTTTTTTGATATAGTGAATCACATAGTATGCTCTTCTAGCAAATATCAAAATGGAAGAAATACTGTTGTAGATTTTATTTCATGGTCACTGAGCTTATTTAGATCAGTCAGGTTCATAAAAGCTCCCATTTATTGAATACTATAGTTTTATTAAATTTACAGTGAGATTACATTGTGAGCCTTTTTTGATTAAAACAATATAGCTATCACTAGAAGTGTTTCAAATGGTTTAAAAATAAAAATGTCAACATTTAATTTTTTGATGGAGTGTAAAAGTGATTTGTCTTTCTCACTCGGCACTTGGCAGTGTAGGAAAACTATGGAGATGAGTTCTCAGAGGTTTCAAGACAAAGACTTAAAATCTGCCTTCCTACTGAATCCATTTTGGGCTTGTACATTAGTGGCAAATTTTTGTTCTAAATATTAATTTAAAGATTCCACCATTACTACTGTGCATGTGTCCCATGTCATTGTGAGGTCAGTGCCTTGTGAATTGAAATGTGAGATCTACTGATGAGTAGTGTTTCTGTAATACATTTTCTGAGAACAATATGCCTTGACTTAAACTTTTAAACTAGCACCTTTGTGCTTTCTCCCATGCTGTCCCACACATTTGAGGACCCAAAAGCATCTGAAAAGTTACCTCATTATCTACCTTTAGCTCCCTCCTTGAAATGCTCCTTTGCTGTGACATCTTGAAAAAACTTTACAACAGTTCAACTGTAGAATGTCTGTGTATATCCATCTGCAGTCACATATCTTAAACTGTAAGCTCCTTGATATGGGGACCATCTTTTTGGTCTGTGTCTGTACAGCACCTACTACAGTGGGGTCCTGGTATATGACTACTGCTCCTATGTGATCTGGTAATAGAAATAATAACACAACAGTTAACATAATCTATTATGACTTAGCAAAGCTCACAGGAAACAGGAAAATATTAAGGGGTCATCTGTCCTCTTGTGTACGTCAGGGCAGTTAATGTTAATGGATTCAAACAAGTACGTCAACAGAATAGTCCCAAAGTGGAGGAAAAGGCTGGATCAGATTCTATGGCATATGAACTATATAGTACAAAAAATGTAATTGGCCCATTCACACATGCTTAGGACAATTGGTAAAGGCATATAGAAGTTTCTACTTGCAGGTTGTGAGTTAAAAGACATCCCAGATCAGTAGTAAAAAACTAAGAGGGCCCTGGTTTCAGTCCTCATATCAGTGACCAAACATCCACATCACAAAATCATCTCAACTGGCAGTAATGGTCACCCTTGTTCATATTCCCAGCAGAGTCCTATATCAACCTCGGTATAGACAACTACATGTTCTTTCAGCCTTGCTGGTGCATACTTTTAGGTCAGGATTCAAGGAGCTTGCACAGTCAGTGCCCATCCTATAGCCATTGAAGAAAGGGGGCTTTGATTTTTTTTCAGGGCTGTTAGTCCAGTACCTCACACTCCAATGCCAGAAAAGAAAATACCAAAAACCTTTAAACCCACATTGAACTAAACCTATACAGTGTGCTTAATACTGATATTTGACTATAAATATATTATAACTTTCTGTCTCCCATATTCCTTTTCATACCAAGAGCTTCTCCTTAAAGGAGAATCCACTATGGTATGTGAAACATCAAACAATATGCTGGGCCCCCCTTTGGACACATGTGAGGGATCCTTTCTTTATATGCTAGTTATTTTACAGGAATATTGTGATGTTATGGGCCCAATCTTGAATCCAATAAATAAATAAAAAGCTCCTGGGGATGGTTCAATTATATAGGTCTGTCAGCCTATGCAAAGAGAATAGCTATTCTTAAAATAATTGCTGTACTGTATGTTAATTAGTCATTGTCACTGAATGACAGGACTGGATTAGCAGACAGGTGCACACAAAATCATATCTAGAATACTACACATGTACAAATTCTAGCATCTAACAATCTTATTTGCAATCTTCTAGTGAGATTAGAATTTAAAGATCTTGAAGATGTACAAAATAGCTTGTAGGGGTATTTGCTCCTAAGTAATTGGCAGGAACTCCAGCTCATTAGAATAACCTCTCAACTGACATGCCAAATGTGCTCTGTGTTGAGATGTTCAATAATCAACAACCAATTGTTTATCTTTTCACATCACTCAGCATGACAAATCAGTGATATTAGCCACATGGGTTAAGGCCAGTGCCAATCATTGTTTAAATCTCAGTTTAGCTGATTCTTTTTCAATCAATAAAATGCCTCCAAAATAGAGTGATATTGCAGCCTTCATGGAAATCCCGGAATACTCCACACAAAAACACGCCCAGTACTGCCGCCTCCACCACCGCTCCCCCAGCAAAACAAAACAAAAGCCATCTACATTAAGCAATGACATAAAAAGATAACATAATTATGTTTCAGGAACACAGACATTGTCACTCTGGATCACACCAGTGATCTGTCTAGTGCAGTATCCTGTCTCTTGTAATGGTCAGCACCAAATGCTTCAGAAAAATAAACAAGAAACTCTGAGGATGGTAATAATGGAATTACCTACCCTTGGGGAATGGTTCTTCCTGTCCTGCACTAGTTAGAAGTTGTCTTGCGCTCTGAAGCATGAGGTTTTATATCCCCTCTAAAACCTCGCTGGCTTTGATCCTTAAGATAACTCTGGATATTCTTGTCATCAATGCAAATGTCAAAGTGTTTTTTTAAATCCTGCTAAACTGTTGGCCTCCATTTTTTGTGGCAATGAGCTCTAAGAATTAAATGGGGGGAAGAGTGATTTTGCCACCCTCCAATTTTATTGACCATCCATTTATTATTGTACTATCAGAGTAGGTGCATAGAAATTCCTGATCTATCTTCTTCATTACATTATTCTGTATATCTGCTTCCTGTTTTCTTTCTAAAGGAAACAAACCCAGTCTTCAGTCTCCCATGTGAGTTTCTTAGTGCCCTTTATCATTCTCATCACCTGTATCATCAGCTGTTTTAGTCCTTCCCCCTTGCAGTTTGGCTAAATCCTGTTTGGGTGACCAGAACTGAACCCAGGGTGCACCACTGAGTAATATATTGCCATTGTATAATTCTCCATCCCATTCTTTAGACTGCCATTTATTTATTTCTTGCTGCTGCTTCATGCTGTGCAGAGATTTTTAGTGAGAAGTTTGCACTGATGATGCTCAGGTCCTTTTCCTGAACTATATGGTGAGCTAAAATATTTCTTCATATATGAACTATTTTGCATTTGTCATTTGGCTGTGTCTAGACTTCAGGGTTTTTTCGAAAAAAGTAGTCTTTTTTCGAAAAAACTTCACCTGCATCTAGACTACAGCCACGTTCTTTCAAAATTAAATCAAAAGAACGCGGCTTTTCTTTCGATAGCGGTAATCCTCATTTCACGAGGAATAATGCCTTTTTTCGAAAGTGTTCTTTTGAAAAAAGGCATTCTTGAACGCAAACGGGGCTTTTTCGAAACAGAGCATCCAGACTGCCTGGGTGCTCTCTTTCAAAAAAGCGGCTCACTTTTTCGAAAGAAGAGGTTTCAGTCTAGACGCTCTCTTTCGAAAGAGGCTTGTAGTCTAGACGTACCCATTGTTACATTTTCACCCACTTTCATGTTACCCTTTCACTTAACTTAACTCTCAAGTCCCTCAGTCTTCTCTAGAATTCCCTAGCCTGCATTTTACCACTTTACTGCTCAGCCCCTTTCCTGGCTCAATGATAAATAATTTAAACACCAGTGCTGGTATGGAACCTTGTGTCACCTCACACTTTATCTATAGCCATTATAAAAACTGACCGCTTATTCCTAACCCTTTAATTCTTATCCATCTCTCATGACATTATTGGTCTTCTCTCTCCATGACTTCATATAAACTTAATTATTCTTACTAGCGTCCTATAAAGGACTCACAATATTTAAAAACTGGCAATATTTAGTTAGGGATTCACAAAAACAAGAAGCCAAATGATTAATTCTCACAGGGTGTGTCTAGACCACAGGGTTTTTTCGAAAAAAGTGGCTCCCTGCTCCAGAATCTTGGCAAAGCAACATTGTGGTTTGAAGTGACTACAGAGTGCAGCATGGTTTGCCTGCTGGAGCTAGCACTTCTGAATATATTACTCCATCATGGCTCTCAACCATAACAAATAGATGAATTGGTGATATACTTGGTTGACATGTAAAGGTCTCCAATACCTGAAGGATATATGAGGTACGTCTACACTGCACAGGTGTATCCTGAAATAGCTACCCTGCGTCTACACAAGCCACCCGTTATTTCAAAATTATTTTTGAAATAATAGGTGCGCCATTTCACCATCCCGGTAAACCTCTTTGCATGAGGGATAAAGGATGGTTTGAAATAGCACATTATTTCAAAATAGATTTGAAATAAGATACATAATTCGAGTTTAGGGCACTGTGAAGATGCATCCATGGTCTATTGATTTTCCTTTTGGGTACTGCACATCCTCTAATATGATCTCATGGTGGCATCTCTTGAAGCCAGTAGGCAATTGTTAAAGTTCAGTGTCAGCCCCAATAATGTAGTATTGTAGTAGTAATAGCAATGTAGTATTGGTTCGTAGTAGAGATCTATTTTAACCACTCCCTCCTTGTAATATAACTTCACAAATTATATAAAATAAAAAATACAGTAACTTTATTTATTAGTTGCTTTATCACTTAATATTTTGTCTGAAGTGCAGCTTTATTTCTTAGGATTTTAAAATTGTGTGGCAGCCAATGTTTTTTGGCAGGGCAGCTGCTAATAAAAAATATGTAACTGTTTTCTTAAATACTACTTATTACATATTATGAACTCATTTAAACAAAGAAGTAGAGTGAGGGGACTCTCCTAAAGTCTATTAACCTACATACTGTGGTAGCCCTTTAAATGTATATTTATTCAGTTATAACAGAGTGGTGACTGAGAGACCAGTAAGCCTAATTAGAGAGCATAACTAGCATCTTCTCTATTGCAAGTGTTGGTAAATACTTGGGAGGCTGTCTTGTTTTTTTTAAAAGACAATCACTGACCTGCTCTGATATGGGCAATGTAGCTTTTACTATGTCTTGTTCAGCATAGCCATCTAAACAGCTAACCCTTCTTTAACTCTGCTCAGTCTATACAAGGTACATCATTTAACAGCTGACCTCTTTTTGACTTTTGCTGATGACATCACAAAACATGACAAGATTCCCAGCAGCAAAAGAAATACTGTTCATCATTCGATGCATTAGCAAAGAGCAGGCGGTATCTGGAATAATGTGTTAGGCTGCTGAAGCTCAGAAGACCATTTCTCTGTCATCTAACACTGGGAATCAGGCAACCAGAGGTTAGTTCACCCAAGAGGGGCAATAGCCTAATGTGGAAATAACTAAAGAAAAATGGCTGACTCTCCTCATGTTGTAACAGTGTTAAAGCCATTCAAACATCAGCATTTGCCAGCCATGACCATTACTACATACATTTCCTGTCCTAAATCTAGGGGGAAACTGACCATCTCCAATACTATCTCTCTGTGTTGAATCTATAATAATGTTGGCTCCTCTGATTAACATTTTTTTAACTCATTTCAATTCCTTCATCCAGTGGTATTGATGCAGTAAGTACTATTATGCATTCATTTTGTTTTGTACTGATTTTTAAACTTCTAGCATGGCTGTGGAGTTGAAGTGTATGATAGGTGAGTGGCTTGCTATTAGTTGGAAGCTTCAATTGTAGGGATCCATGGAGTTCAGGGTAACACTTAACTATCCTAATTAGGATTGCTTGAAGGGGTTGCATTTTGGTGTTCTTCTCATTGAGGAGAATTATTATTGTTTGTGGTGGAGCGGGGGAGTTTGAAGATTTTTCTCTTTAATTCTAGAAATTCTGAAGCCCTATTCAGCATCAGTCTTAAGCACGTAGCTAATTTTCTTTCAGTGGGAGCATTCTCTTGCTAAAATTAAGCATTTGTGTAAGTACCATGCTGAATTGTGATCTCAAGTACTTTGATGACCACTGTAGGGTGAGTGAAATGTTTGAATGATACTCTGGGCTACAGATATGAAAGACCACATGAAGGCAAACACTTCTAGGGGGTTATACAATCCCCTCCTTCTTGCGATGAAACTAGAGGCAGAAAGAGACTCTTCTGAGACAAGGGGTGTACATTTGCCCTGTGGATTCTATTGATTTCCTCTTGGCTCTTGCCTTAAACATATAGAGCATTGGCTGTCAAGGCCCTGATTCTTCGTTTCATGTTAGTCAGTGGCTAATAAAGCTATTGCTATTAGTGAAGTGATCTTGGATCTTATAAATTGTTTATACAACCAAGATTGGATGATTAAGCAAGACTTTTGTTAGCATCGCTGTCTTGAGCCTGTCAGAAGACTGATACATCCTGTCATCTCTCTGGGCAGGGAAGAGGCATGTCAAGCCCCTCAGTCAAGTTTAAAAAGTAACCCATGTGTCTGCATCCTTTACTATTGCCTGCATAAAAGGACACTCTGGCCTACTGGCAAGAATCAATACAGCTATCCCTGTGGTCAGGGTAGTGCAGCCCAATGGCCAGGGTCACTGTGACAACCCCTGTGGTCAGGGTAGGGGTGTCAAATGGCCAAGTCACTGTAATTAGCAAGCTGGGCCACCACCCCAGCATGGGTGGTGGCTGCGGTAGGCAAACCCAGACCCTCCTTCTCCACTGGGTCCTGACTCAGGGCTCAGTCAATGGTGGGTTCACCTCCCCTTAGTTCAGCAGGTATGTGTCCAAAACACATCAAGCCTTTATTTGGTAATAACACCATAGCTCACCAAGTTTCTTTGGGTCGCTTCCTACCCAAGTATCTGGAATCTTTGGCATCTGTGATCCTCCAGTGTTTAAACCCTCTTTGATGTCCCCCATCCATGTGTCAGAATCTGGTCCCATTCAGCTGGCCTCCAAGCTTTACAGTGAAGGATGTCCACTCTGGAATTAGCAAAACAACTCCTTCCCCTCTAGGGGTCAGCCCAGACTGAGCTCCTCTCGGGCCTTTTATACCTTGACCCCAGCTGGAGCATGCCCAGCAGAGTGGTGTACCTTCTTCTGCTATACGAGAAATGTTAACCCCCAGTGTACCAGTGCAAAGCTGATACTCCCTGTCACAGAGACATTGCAATATTGTTGTGTGATGCTGGGCTACTACGTTGGGGCTCCCATCACCTGGAAACTCAGTTGTTTCTCACTGTGAGATAGGAGTCTTCTCTTTTATCACTGATAAAATGATGGTGGTTCATTGTTTATTTGCTCCAAAAGACCCCTGTCAGAATGGAGAATCTATTGTGGCAAATCTACAATCTAAGAGCCAGATTGTAATTCCTTTTCTAATATTGAATTACACCTTACTCTGCAGGTAGCTTCAAGACTTCAAGGGAACTACTCATGTTGCAACGTGAGCAAAGATATAAAACTTTGGATCTGAGAACACTGATCAAAGGTACACTAGAATTATAAGCCCACATAATTTCTGGTTACATTTCAAGCAGTTTTATTCACTGAGATGCTAGTAAATTTCAGATGCTTCCTGCTTTCATGTTTGTCTCATGGCTGGTAAAAATAAGCACAGAGATATTGGTTCAGATTCTGTGTCCAAGAGATATGGATATCAGATGTTGACGATGGCTTCTAGCTCCCCTACAATCCAACCCCTGTGTAGATTAGTGATTGGCCTTACTAATTTTCATTGCTGATGTGAACTCCTAGCTCAGGGCAAATTATGTGCTGGTTAGTTTAGGACCACTTTACCCAGCATAAAGTGGCCTCAGCAGCTCTGAAAATTGATCCCACTGCATTTGATTTTGTCAGGGAAGAATACGTAATGCCTTCCCAAGGGAATATGGGGTGACAGGTTCCCTCAAGTGAGCAGTAGTCATATTCAAGAAATATGTAACTTTATGGTTAAACCTGGTAATTAACTAATACATTGAGCTAAGCTGCCACCTAATGTCCTTTGTGGTTGATGTCATTGAAATTGTGGTGCCAAGGTCTGACAATATCTGTCTTCAGCCTTTTACAATCAATGCTAGTTGGATAGTGTAGTGTCAGAAATAGTTGTGATCTTACTGGTTGGTATTCTTTGAATAGCAGGGTTTGGTATTTTGGGTTTTTTTTTAAGATCTCTACAGTATTTTATATCTTATGGCCATAAGATTTTGTAGATTCTACTGTCGGCTGGTATAGGGATGATTGGTATTGCACGTAAGTGGGTTTATTCCTTCTCTTCAGTGAGTTTGTGGGGGGGGGGGGGGGAAGGGGTCTGCCAGTGGGGTGGATAGACAGTTACCTTTCTTATGCATAGGTCTTCAGAGTTCTAATCTGGTATGTAGAACTGAGTCAATATTTTGTTATAAATAATTAATGTGACTAATTTTACTTCTTTCTCTTCACTGCTTTCCACAAGCAAATGATGATACTTCCAGATTTGTGAATTTCCCCTGCAAATAATCATGATAGCTCATTGTGCAAATTCTAAATGTGCTCAATTCAGTTATATAAACTACATGGCATCGTTTAACTACGGAAAGGAAAAGCCATCAGTGTAAATTCTGAATTAAGTATAAACCTCTCACTTAGAAATTCATATTGTTAATGGTTGGTTCTGCTGTTCAGAGTTTTGCCTTTGTAGAATATTTGAGAATTTAAGCTTTAGATGCCCTTTTTGCAAGCACTGACACTAGTAAAGCTGACATGAGAATATCATGTAAGTTGAGATTTTCAGCCCCAGTACAGACCCTTTCTATTTGTTTTGGAAGTCTGTACCCAGTTGTAACTTGCATATCACACCCCCAGGTTTATCTAAATCACACTGAGTGGATCCTTCAAGCCCGCACAGGCCCTCCCGCCATCTGGGGGATGAATATGTCACTTAAACCTTAGTTCTCCTTAACCTGAGCTATGAGTTCTATCTTGTGCTTCTAAAAAAATCTCACACAAAAGAGATAGACACAGTGGAAGTAAACTCACTTAACAATTGTAACCAATTTTTCACAGTATTCCCATGAATATCCACACGTGGGAAACAGCAGCTGTGATACCTCTGATTGCTGAGATCAACTGCTGTGTACCACAGAGGACTGATATAGGCATCTTGGGGTTCAGATTTTATTTGTGTATTGTACACAGTCATCAGCATTGCACAGAGGACAGTGAAGGCAGACAGCTTCTGCAATTGTACTGAGCATGTTCAGTACAAGCCAAGCAACAAATCTAGCGGACATGTGAACCTACATGCACCATCCCAAGTGTTGCCTCCTACAGGATTTATTGGTAGATAATAACTCTGGGACGTGATTCTCCCATCACAGTGAACGAGGAGCTCCCATTGATTTCAAATATTATGGTCTTTTATCTCAGTTTCATTCAGGGAGCAGTCGCATTTGGTCACTTGAGTTATATAACAAGTACAGTAACATTACAACACTGCTTTATGCTATTTATCGCAACGTCCATAGAGCAGGTAGAAAAGAATAAAGTATTGCTTCTCAGAAGGCAAAACCCTAAACCCATGGAAGGAAATGGCCTTGTCAATGGGAGCATGTTATGTCCCACAATTTGGTAACTCTACCTTTCTTTACACCAGAGGTGCATGTCTCTGGCATATCTTTAGAACAACGGTACTCACCAGTCTTTAGTAAGGACAAATAGTCAATAGCTGTAATAAATGTCCTCACCGAACCTAATTTGATCAGAGTCCTTTACTTCTGTTCAAGGAAAAGGAACAAATAGAGATAACACAACAGATACATACTATGCCATGGCATAAGTCATACATGTGGGGTCTTTTGAAAGGTTGGTTGTAAGGATCTTGGACTTAAGTAGCCCACTGCTAGATAGAATAGCTGACTCTGTCATGGATCCATGGAGGCTATCTGCCTTTAGGGTGAAGATAGTTTTATATAAAAAATACTTGTAAAATAACCTTCGATTCCTGTTCTTGTTCGATTAGTGCAGCAGGAGAACCCTGAGCCATGGCTGCACACTGGGGATGGCTCTTCATTGCCGGACCCAGATGCCAAACTAGAAAGAGATACAGCATTTCCTGCGGCAGCATCTGGCTTTTTGGCAAACTCTACATGCTGTTGTAATGACGGCTCTGGATTTGCTTCTTGGTTTTTCAACCAGTTAAACTGCTGTGGCCTTAGGCAAAACTATAACACCTCTTTTTCCAGAATACTCCATTTCACTTTACTTATCACTGATCTTCAGTACATATCTCTCTGTCCAGATATTAACAAAAATGTAAATTGTCCAGACTATTAAAACAAAAAAAACTATTAAAAAAAAGGAGAACTATAAATCTTGGTTGCTGACATGTTGACTTTTAGACCACTCATAGATCATATATGTGTGTTAAAAACTGGGCAACTCCAAACCTCTTGCAATGACCCAAGGTAGTGCATTTATGAGTATGCTATGCCTGTAAACAAGGATGGGGCTTTATGTTAACTCAATGTGCATACATATCTTTGCAAGCCCATAATGGATTTAATGTAGTAGGATGTCAAAGTAAAACATACTTTAGCAAATAGCTTTATTATACATCAGTAAAGCAAGTTACAGTAAAGGGAATCACTGTATATTTTCATTCTACACCTTTCACCAAAGGCTTTTACAATGATATTAAATATTAACTCTGTATAGGTTTAATCCCAAGATACAGCAGCAGCCTTAAGGTTAATAGTCTTTTTAATTAAAGGATAAGTCAGTTATTGAACACAGAAGCTAATCACAAAAGGATTACCACTGAAAATGAACATAGTCTGTGCAATTAGTCTGATAATTAAGACTTAAGTACTGGACAGAGATCAAAGTGCTTGTAATCTGCAATAAAGTTCCTAGAGTTGTAAGGATTTTCAAAATGTTAGCTTGTGCTTTATTGCACCTTCCATTTATTGTGTACCCATGATAGCAGCAAACACATTTTCCCAATGGATGTCAGCATGTATAACTGCAACAGCTGTTACTACATAAGCCTGGTGTTTCTCACAATATGATTACTCTGTCAACGACTACCATAAAAGGTGGCATCTGTATTCATCAAACAGAGTTATCAATAAATGTAAAGCCATACAACAATTAGAGATCTCCAAGGAAGAACAAATCCAAAAGAAAAAATGTCAACTACGCTATTTAATTACTAAGATTGTTAATCAATAAAATACCTTCATAACTTTTAATTAAATTTTTATTTGAACTGGATGTTTAGAGAATCTGATTCTTTGTTTTCATTTCATTTAACAGTTGCTGTACTAAAGTACTGGTGGCATCTGTGACATCCTCTGGGGGACACTTCATGTCTGTAATTGCATTTTGTCACCTACAGAGGGTGTTAAGAATCCTTGTTAAAATCAAGGAAATAGTTAAGAGACATCTCACTGTAGCCATTATTATAGTGCAAATTACCAGGTAAAGCAATCCAGAAGCTGTCAGGAAAGGTTAGTAAGAAAGCGTGTCAGGAAATCAACCATTCAGCAATTCATCATGGCCTAACGCTCTAAAATGAAACCTTTTTTAAAAGGGATTGTTTTATGAAGTAGGAGACATTATCTTCTTTTACAGAAGTGAATAAAGATAAGAGTGAGAGTGGTTCTTTTATGAAAGATATAAAAGTATAATGATGAAAAATGTTGATTATTTTATCACACAAATTTGCAGGCAAGGTAAGAATGAGAGAGTTTGTTGGAACTGAAAAGAGCCCATGCTGTATATTACCTTGATTGTATTTGTATTTGTAATATAGAGTCTCATCTTAACGTTCTTGCTCAGGCAAAACACCCAGAATTTCTAATTCATTACTATAGTATGCAAGGCTTCAGGATAATATACAAAAATTCCACAATATATTTTCCTGATTTTTCATACAAAATACTGATTATAAAACATTCTTTACTCTTTTGAGGAAAAATAAGTATTTACTATATATTGGAACACTAGTAAATATAATCTAGCCCCTTTCTTAGACTTAAAGGACTTGCCAAGATAGTAAATCCAATTTGATAATTTACACTTGATGATTCTTCTCCATAGCCCCTCTGTGCTTTCCTGTATACAGTAATATTCAGAACTAGGGAAAACAGTTAATCCACAACAGGGCAGCCTGCTACATCTTCTGATAATTTTTCAGGTTGAACATCCCATTATTTATCAGAGAGCATAGTGCCAACAAAGCTGAAAAGACAGAAAATATATCTCTAATTCTCAGTAGCAGAAAAATGCTGGCTAGAGATGGTGGGAGTTTTGGAGGAGAACTAGGTATAGTCTCAATGGGACTGTGAATATCTATTGGGACACAGAAAATTTCCCACATAGGTCACTGTGGCAGGTCACGCGGAGCTCAGATTAGGAGAGAGCAAAAGTCCTTACCATCTGATGGCTGACCAGTGGCCTTTGTGAAATGAATTTTTGCCTTAAATACTGGACACTACAAAACTGCCACCAAAACTGACATTTTAACTGGCATCAGCAGAGAGACAAAATACTGAGTATCTCTGGAGCCTGAGTTGCCAGAGACGACTTTTCCATAACAGGACTAGGCTATATTGGCAGGGCTGTATAAGGACATGATTAAACTATCTGTGGAAAGAAGACCTCTGTTCACGGTGCTGCTGACATGACTCCTTCCCCGAGGAATACAGGGTTTTACATGGCAGATTTTTTTAACTTGGTCCCTATAATAAATGTGCTTGCAGGGAGAGAACTAAATTGTTTAGAATTTAGGGAAGGACTACTTCATGGAAGCCCATAGAACTTCCTAGTTAATTCTGTTGAGGTAGAGGAAAAGAATGGAATACAAGAAGTAGAGATTTGGAGGAGAGCAAGCTCTCAAAGAATACAAAACAAAGAAGTACAATAGAAGATCTATTCCAAATCCAAATAATATGTATTTTATTTCAGGAAATGGAAAAAAGACAGGAAGTAAAGAAAAAAGAGTTTTGATTAAGAAAACACTATGAATTTATTGAGAATTGTGTCCAACTAAAGGGCACTAGTAAAAGTAAGTATATGTCATGCCAGCAGCTCTGCCAAAGACCTGAAACAGAAATTAAAGGGAAAGGAAATCCAGAGCATTAAAATCCTTAGGATGGCCCACAGGACATTCTGAATACTCAAAATCACCAACTCCGTACAATGGTACTGAAGAAGAAATCATCCTCATGTCACCCTAGTGCATGAATCACAAGTAGTTTATAAAGGGGGAACATTTTGAGATCAGCATGAAGGGCAAGAGGGCAAGGGCAATTTAATATGACTTGCTGGAGATTTCATTAAGTGTTTGATACCTTTGTAATTTTGGTGCCACTGCTGCCATTTTGGCCTTATAGCAAAGCCTCTCTTCCATAATGAAGATTCACTAAAACACTTTTACAAATAACCAAAGTAACTTCTTATTCTCTTTTTTTTTCAAATTCCTAAACAAATACCAAGAGATAAGAGGATGTTCAAAGTCTGGAAACATCCATCCTTCAATAATTAAACCTTCCGAAATACATATAGAGCCCACTCGCTTTTTGCTTCCTTTTGACATTGGATGAGAAATTACCAGTCACTTGACTACTCCTAAGACATTTCTCAGAAACAAATTATAGAAACTAAGTACCATCTAAGGGTTTTTTTTTAAATAATTCATTGCTCTTTAAGAGTAGTAATTGAAAATTAATAAGGTATCCAAAGCAAGAATAGGACACAACAAATACATTTATTTTCCATTCATTTATGCCTCTTCATATTATAAAGGCTTAACTGAATGCAGAAATGTTGAATGTAGGATAAAGTAATGTTTTAAAATATAGCTTGCTTTTTTTGGATGTTAAAGCTATAAGAGGTTTAATAAAGGGAGAATAAATTGCTTTCTTTGTATAAGAAATTATATATATATATACATGCGTATGCATCATTGATATGTTACCAAGGGCTTATGTTAATTTGCCATGTTGAATGGCACATATCACTGAGTTGTAGAAATTGTAAACTACTGTCTATGAATATAAGAATATCCTTATGAAGAGATAATAGCATAAATCACTTTTACTATATGAATTTCAGAGAGATATGGAAATCTAGTCAACCACCTTCAATATAGAACTTTTAAAATTGTTCCCTAAATTATCTATACATATATTTTAATTCACTGAAAAACACATTAACAAAATGCTACTTCCATGACATTCTGGATGAGAATCTATCTTGTTGCAATGCTAAAAATTCTCAATCCATCAATTAAATGCAGATTCAGGGCACCATCTCATATTTCCTTGTCAAATAAATTATGTCTTACATCAAAGACCACACAGATTCCTACTTAACAAAACAGGGGAATGTCTGAATGCATCATAAATGTGAAATATGAAGGAAGACAAAATGAGACAGCCAATAAAATGAAAGATTTGTTAGTCAGCTAAAAAGTACCTTAGAAATGATACTCCTGGCAATCAGAATTTGTGATTAAAGAACTATTCTGTAATCTGTTGCTAACTTTTCCTGTTGATTGAGGTCCTATTATAATGTTAAATGGCAAAAATCTGCAGTGAACAAAAAGATTATGCATACAAAAAATAGCAAATGAAAACAGGACAACAAATGTGTGCATTTCTGATCTGTATTTTCTTGGGAGGGGTGGAAATCTAATTTAGCTGCATAAACAGTGAATTATAAAGAAAAATATGGAGAACGTCATCCACCAGGAGGCTAAAGTAAGAAATGTATGTACCTCTAATCATGAAATATGTCCAACTTTAAAATGTTTATAGTCATCAGACTAAGTCTTTGGTCATTAATCAGAAGTTCACAACTTCCGTTTTAAACTAGTGTAATTTTGGTGAAAAATTGTGAGCAGGAAAACATACAATCCTGCAGCATAATTAAGAATTTTTTCTGTGATGGAGCTTCTTCCCATGAGAGCAACAGCACATGAAATTTTGCATAGATGGATCAATAAACCCAGTATAAACATATGCACAAACATAAAAGAAAATAGATAGTGAAACAAAATGTAATGTAGTGAATGTGGGGAGTAAAGGATAATTCGTGATCTAGTTATACTAGTTGACCAAATTATTCTATCTGCATGTAATCTTGCAAAATGCGGGGTGGGGTGGGAGGTGTTCATAAATCTGAATTTACAGTAATATTGATTGTTAATCTACCTGTTTCTTTAATGCAGGGGTGGGGAACCTTTTTTGGGTCGGGGCCGCTGACCCACAGAAAAATCAGTTGGGGGCCACACACAAGTGAGAAGCAAAGGGAGAAGCCCCTGAATGAGAAGGAGAAAGATACTTCCCACATTCCTCTTGCACACCAGAGCTGGGGGGGGGGGGGGAGCAAGGCTAGTTGATTTTGTGTGCTCCAGTCCTGCAGGTGGGAGGCTGGGGGGCTGGAGTGCCAGCGTGGGCTTCCCAATGCTGAGCCTTGGGAGACAGATCCAGGCAAGCCAGGTGCTGCATCAGCCCCTAGGCCTGAGGTTCCCCATCTCTGCTTTAATGCAATCTACTTTTACATATAGGGTCACGCCACATTGATGAAGTTCTTGGTACCATTTGAATAAAGATCTATCACAGTTAATGCTTCTACCATTAATTTCATGTAATAGTTAACATGAATACCACTGAACCTGGCATGTTGTCTAGCTGGATCAGCAAAGAATATGCTATATTAAGCTGAGAGAACCCAACTTAACATAACTCCCTGATATTTTCAAAGATAACAACTAAATACAACATTCTCAGGTATTGGAGAGGCAGGAATGCATTCTCATACACAGAACAGCTGAAAACTCTAGGATACAAACCTATGTAACTTAAAGTTTTGTTTCTGATGCACTGCACCTGTGCAGTTGTGGGGGTCTGCTGTCTATTGTGCTCCCTCACCAGCTTTTTTGTTTTGTTTTATTTTTACTCTCCCTTTAAAGTTAAAAACACTTATAAAGAAAAACTCTCATATATACTATCTCTGTGTGTGAAAAAAATATCCCACAAATCATGTCAGCTTTCTAATTGTCACAATAAGTCAGAACAATAGTTCATCTAGTTCAGTATCCTATCTTCCAATAGTAGCGGATGCCAGATGTTTCAGAGGAAGTGAACAGAACAGGGCAATTTAGTAAGTGGTCCATCCCCTGTTGTCCAGCCCCGGTTTATAGCAGTTGGAAGTTTAGGGATGCCCAGAGCATGTGCTGTGTCTCTGATCATCTTGGCCAATAGCCACTGATGGACCTGTCCTAATTTACCTAATTCTTTTTTGAACTCGGCTATATTTTGGCCTTTGCAACATCCTCAGCAATGAGTTTCAAACAGAGTATGTGCTGTGTGAAGTACTTCCCTCTGTTTGCTTTAAACCTGCTCACTATTAATTTCATTGGGGGTGACCTCTGGTTCTAATGTTATGTGAAGGAGTAAATAACACTTTGTTTTTCACTTTCTCTATACCTTTCATGGTTGTATAGACCTCTGTTGTATTCCTCCCTCAGTCATCTCTTTTTCAAGTTAAACAGTCTTAGTCTTTTTAATCTATTTTTATATAGAAACTGTTAATCAACTTCTGATCATTTTTGTTGCCCTTCTCTGTACTTTTTCCAGTTCTGTCTCTTTTGTTGGGTGTGTGTGATGGGGTGATGAGAACTACAGACTGTATGCAAGGTGTGGGTATACCAGGGATTTATATAGTGACATTATGACATTTGGCTTATCTATCCCTTTCCTAACAGTTCCTAACATTGTTAGAATTCTTGACTGCCACTACACATTAGACAGATGTTTTTAAAGAACTAGCCACAATGACTCAAGTTTTTTCTTGAGTGGTAACAGCTAATATAGATCCCATCATTTTGTATGGATAGCTGGGATTGTATTTTGCCATATCCATTACTTTGCATTTATCAGCATGAATTTCATCTGCTATTTTTTCGCTCAGTCACGTTACTACATCCATTTGTAACTCTTTGCAGTCTGCTTTGGACTTAGCTATCTTGAGTATGTCTTTGTCACCTGCAAACTCTGCCACTTCACTCTTTACCCTTTTTCCCAAATCATCTTTAGATACCTTGAACAGCAAGGGTCCCAGTACAGATCCTTATGGAACTTGGCTATTACCTAACTCCACTGTGAAAATTTACCATTTATTCCTACTCTTTGTTTCCTAACTTTTTATCCAGTTACCGATTTGTGACAGGACCTTCCCTCTTATCCTATGGCTCCTTGTTTGACTTAGCAGCATTTGATAAGGGATCTTGTCAAAGGCTTTCTGAAAGTCACAGTAGATTATAGCCACTGAACATGCTCAGTAGAAAACTCCATCTATCAACTGCAAAAGAAATCAAATTGATATAGAAAGGAACTTTTCCTAAACTGTATAAAACCAGTAAGGATGCCATAGCATACTTCTAGATAACATTTTCCATATACAGTAGCTAGTATTAAAAGCTTAATAGTTACAACCTGTCTTTACTTACTTTTATAATAGAAAATACAACAGCAATATAATTTATATGCACAAAGTGAAATTCTAGCCCCATTGAAGGCATAGCAAAGCTCCCATTCAACGGGGTCAGGATTTCAGGCATAGTGTGTGTGTATATATACATCCTCCATCCATGAAGCTGTTAGCAGGCTTAACATCTTTTAAATATAGTAATGTTGTTGTTCTACACATGTTCATAATACCTCTTTAATAATTCTCTATTCATGAGGAATTTTTCACTTTATTTTATTTCTCATTTGAATTTTTATATACAAAACAGTCATCCACATTACACTTTTTAAAGTAATCTACAATGTTATTGAGCAGGACTGGGAAGAATAGACACAGTGTCAGCTGCTTGTTGCAAATAAAAATAGGGAGGAAGGTATTTTTCATTGAAGTGTACTAAAAGAACTCCTCAGAAACTCAGAGTAATGAATTTTTCATCCAAGCCTCATTGGCCTCAGAAAATTAGATAATTGTGCTGAGGGCAGAGTAATATATGTATTAAATTTATCAACAATGTTTGCTTGGTTGAGTCACTTTAGATTTATATTCCAAACAGCTGAGCACTAGTTAAATTAAATTTAAAGTAGAAATCAGGTGCTAGTGTGCTACTCCTCTGCTAGCTACATGCTTGTTGTTAATTTCAGAGCAGCAACAATAGAAAACTGCCACTCTGGAAGGTACCACTTTGGTGGACAGTGGAAAAATTAAATCAAACCCATTATACTTTGAATGTCCCTTATCAGTATATTGAAACCCACTTCAGAAGGTGAATTGTCTTATGGAAAATTAAATCTAATTTATCCACAGTGATTTAACTTAAATGCATTCTCCTTTTAGAGATTTACCAGTCCCCGGAGTGTTTTCTATCATAAATATAAGAGAATTAATAGTTTAAGTGCAGCCACTATATGGTGAGTGATAGGAACTGATTTCTAGTTCCATCAAAAGTATGATTAAAATGGACATGATTTCCAAACTGTGTTCCAGGGAGCACTTGCTGGTAGCCCAAGAGAGCAGTCTGGCTGCATGAAACTCAGTCCTGCTTGCTTTTGAAGTATAAAACAAAACAGAAAAATACGTTAGGAAGGAGAAAGACACTCCCCACATTCCCCTTGCACACCAGAGCCTAGGAGATTCTGTGGGCTCCAGCCCCATGGTTGAGGCAGCGGGGGGCTGGAGCACCAGCACTGGCTCCCCAATGCAAGGAGAGGCCCTGAATCCCAGGCCTGAGGTTCCCCACCCCTGCTCTTCATTTTAAAGAACTTGGATACCCACAAATTTAGATGGAAACAATGAGGATCTGGTCAAGCTGCCAGACCAATAATCATTTCTACATAAGAAAACAAGGAGCAGCACTCAGGGACTAGAGTGCAGAACCAGAACAGCTTAAAATAACCAAATACTTAATGTTGTTTTTCCATATGACCAACTGTTGTATTTGCTGAAGATGTGTGATTGTGTGTCCATCAGTGGAAATGATGCAGTCCCAGGAGACAATCTTTCTATTACAATAATGTCTGCACTATAAAAAAAATGGTGCTTAGGAAATTTATTTGAAGAGCTATACACCAGAAGTAACTAATTCCATTGGTCCTGCAAAGCCCAGAAACAATGAAGCATATTCTTGAGTAACACCTAATGGGACCTGATCCTTAAATAGCTATTTATATACCTCTGTCTAATGGAGGCCTCCCTCTATTTTCTCCCTAGTATTCACCCCTTCTCCCCATTCGTCAGTTACATTTATGTGACTTGTAAATTAAGACTGATCTCCTTTCTAGATTACTTTGTACACGATATCCTGATGCAATCTGACTGGAGATTTATTTTCCACATGGTTAAAATATACACTTTCCCCCACCCCAAAACAAAAACGATTTGGGGAAAAGAAAATTAAACCAACATCCTTCATGGTCAGTCCACCCTGAATAAGAGGCGGCAAAGTTAATTGTTAGCAGGTCTGCCTGTGTGTCATCTGCAATTGACCACTGCAGTTTGACACTCTTTCAGTGGTAACATTCAGCACTCTGAGGCCAGAAAGAGATTTTACTACCCTTTAATAGCTTTAATAAGGCAACAATATTTGCAACTAACATTTGCAGTGCCCACATTTTTGCCACGCTGCAACCTCTCACAGAAATATTGCTTCAATTTGTTATCCTTTCCTCCGGACTCTCTACACTTCATCTTAGTCTAAAATCAGTTAGCAGCATTTTAAAGGCATCTACAAGGTGCTGCCAGTGATGTCCTCACTTATTTAGAGCCTCTCTACAGGAACCAGAATTGTGTGTTCTCATTTCAATAGATGCTGTTTCACTATTCATATGATCATTTTAAGGAGCTGAAGCACTGTGTGCCTCAAGCCAAGAATTACTAGGCTATGAATTTGTTTCAAGTGAACTAATTCTCCTGTCCCCCAAACTCTGGTCCAAATCCATTCCAACCCCTAATCTTGCCTGAAGCTTGAAAAGGTTCAGTTAACATTGTGTAGTGATTATTTTTAAGTGGCGCTTAGCTGAACCAAACATGTCTAAACTGCCTAAAGAACTACTGCACAGAAAGCCAACAATCCCCACTATCCTGTTCCAACATGTGGCTGATTGACAATGAAGCTTAGGATGGATTCATTCTTCAGGGATTGTTTCTTCTGTCCTTGTTCCAAAGTTCTAGGCAAGAATCTGGAAGGGTTCTCCCCAAGCATCCCTGCTTTGCCTGGTATAATCAGGAAGTTTATTCCCATGCCATTTTTCACCAGACCAAATCCAGGAAGTACTAAAAAAACCTCATGTTGTTGAGGTGTTTAGATACATTTCTGGGTTAAGATTAAATTTCAAATCAGTGAAGTCAAATGTAGTTAAACTAAACTGTGGATTCCTATCCAAACTAAAGTAGATTGTGCAACTGTCTGGAGGTTTCTTCTTAATAATAAAAACATACCCCATCATTTCTCTATGACCAAATTTTGCAGCTCAACTTTACTGCCTGATACTCACATTGGTTTATTAGTGGGTAGGCCTTCATGCTGGCTAAACTGCAGTTCTCAATTCCATGTTATTAATTCCTTGTTACACTAAAACATTAATCAAAGAAATAAAATTCAAGTTTTATAATTTTTTCTGCTCTGTAATTCTCCCTATATGTAGGAAGAGGAAGACAAACTGACTTAATAGGGTGATACACTAGTATCCTCCTCAACCTCTGAGGGAAGAAGGCAACACATGTGGTCAGAGGTCTGTGCATTTGCAAGTCATCTCACAGGAAGAGGACTATGAAACTGGGGAGCCAACTGCTCTCTTAGAGCATGATTCCCTCAATGTTGGTGGATTACCGAATAGCAATCCATGTAGAAGTTATTGCTGTTTAGATCAGGGCCAGCCCAAGCCATTTTGGCTCCCCGGGCCCCAAGCACGCGGCGCCGCCCCCGGGGCACATGTCCCCGCCTCTAGGCACACGGCACATGCGCGGGTCCACCCCCAGGGCGTATGGGCGGATGCACGGCACATGTGCTGCCCAGTCGGCCCGGCCACTGCTGACGGTGCACAGCCCGGGGCCACCTGGGGCGGACTGCACCTGGCTGTGCAGCGCCCTGTAGCTGCGGGGGGAAGGGCACTGCTGGCCAGTGCTGCGGGGTTTAACACGGCCCCCATCTCAAGTGGCCGCTGCAGCCTGCTCAGAGCCGGGCACCCTCCATAGGTTGGCGCCCTGGGCAGCTGCCTAGCTAGCCCACCCCTTAGTCCGGCCCTGGTTTAGATTTACCCACTACGGCATTGGCTTCCTGAGGAGATGACAGTCATCGTGGGAGAGTTCATGTCTGGAAGGTCTGAGTCATCTTGCAGAAAAAGCAGCCTTGCAGTTGCCATCTCAGTTCTTTCTTACTCTTTCTTTTTAAAGTTATCAATCTGTGTTGTCTAAAATGAGGTGAACAAGAGAGGGAAGGGTTACAAAGGAGCCCATGGAAGGGGCAATCACACTCCTGGTCACTGCAACCCTGAGTGTAGGGATGGGGAGTATTTGTGACATCAGCATTGCAAGACACCCCTGTCAGGGCTGTTTCCCACTCTAGTACTCCGAGTGCAGAAGGTGGGGGGCCCACAAAGACCTTAAATACCTTTCCTCTATAAGCTCTGCTTACAAAAAAACTCCCCATAGTCACAGATATACTGGCTCTGAGAAAAAAAAAACAAATCTGCCACCATCAAGTGATATCACCCTAAAAAACAGTAGGGAGCATTTGAATTCCTTCCCCAGAGATACCCCAAGCTCTTTTGCCCCAAAAGAGCTTAAAAAAGAAAAGAGAGAAACAAGCTGCAGTCTCTGGCAGTTGAACTGCCAGTTTTAGGCAATCAAATACATACGCAGACCCCCCCTGTTACCTTCCAGGACACAAGAATCAAATCATCACCTTAAAAAAGTGATTTTTATTAACAAACAAAAGATATACTTGATAAAGCAGACTTTGTTACTAGGTGTACAGAGCAACTAAGTAAAACAAATTAATATACAGAGAAAATTTCTGGGAACAACTCTTAGACAGTGAATGGAGGAGGGAAGGCATGGATTCACACAGAGACATTTAAACCAAACAACCAAAATAAAGAAAAATACCCTGATCATGACTAGATACACTTTCCCCTCTACTCACAATACATACTGATCTGTACTTCAAGGTCCAGTTCACTTCCATGTCCAATATTTCTTATAGACATGGTAATTCTGACCCCTGCATCTGCTCTCTTCAGTCCTTTTCTTAGAAATCCCCACAAAGGAACAGCAGACCAGGTGTCTATAGCCAATTCAAATGTCAGCACTGTATCCCCATTGGTTCTTGTGGTCCCCTGCCAGCACCCTTGCTGGCTGAGTTTAACCCCTTAGTCACTGGATGCTGGCCAGCACTCCTCCTATCCATCATAACCCCAATGTCCTCCCCCACCCACAGCCTCTTCCCTCCAGGCACAGGCTGGCAGATTAAAACTTGTAGAAGGATCAAACAGGGCATGTAGACTATGCTTCTGAGCATGCATTTAGTACTTGTGAACGTATCTTTTATCCAGATACCTCTGAGGGAGATCATGGGCAGGACCAATGCAAGTTTCTCCGCACTTCCCAACAAATATGCTTCAACCCAGTTCTGGAAGATCTAGGACTGAAGTTGGGCTTTTAAAAAAAACCCACCAGTACTCCATTCAGTTTTAGGTTGTTTCTACACTTGCAGAGTTTTTGCACCATCAGTTTCTCCAGTGACAAGTCTCAAAAGGTTACTCATGTTAGTCTGTATCTGCAAAAAACCAAAGGAGTCCCGTGGCACCTTAAAGACTCTGGGTATGTCTACACTACAAAGTTAATCGAACTAACAGATGTTAGTTCGAATTAACTTTAATAGGCGCTACACAGGCAAACCTCTAGTTCGAACTTAATTCGAACTAGCGGAGCACTTAATTCGAACTAGGTAAACCTCATTCTACGAGGACTAATGCCTAGTTCGAATTAAGTAGTTCGAATTAAGGGCTGTGTAGCCACTTAATTCGAACTAATGGGAGGCTAGCCCGCCCCAACTTTCCTGGTGGCCACTCTGGGCACCACCAGGGAAACTCTTCTGCCTCTCTCCCAGCCCTGGAGCCCTTAAAGGGGCATGGTCTGGCTACGGTGCCCATGCCAGGTGCAAGCCTGCCAGCACCCAGCCAGCAGACCCTGCACCTGACATGGCACAAACCAGCCACCCGCTGCCACCCAGCCCTCCGCCTCTTCCCGGGACCAGGCTGGCGGCTCCCAGGAGCCTGCCCGGGGCCGCAAGAGGCGGGCGTCCGCCTGGTCTAGTGTGGACATCGTGGACCTCATCCACGACCTCCGCACTAGGCACAGGAAAGTGGCCGTCTAGGGCAGGAGAGCTGCCAGCCTAGCCACCCAGGAGCAGGTGTGCATGAAAATCAAGGTGGTCCAGTGAGACCCCCAACCCTGAGCCCTGAGCTTAGAATATAAAAACATAAGACCGGCCGAACTGGATCAGACCAAAGGTCCATCTAGCCCAGTAGTCCATCTGCCGATAGCGGCCAGCACCAGCGACCCCAGAGGGGATGGACCGAAGACAACGACCAAGCCATTTGTCTCGTGCCATCCATCTCCAGCCTTCCACAAACAGAGGCCAGGGACACCATTTCTACACCCTGGCTAATACCACTCCGTGGACCCAACCTCCATCACTTTATCTCACTTCTCTTTAAACTCTGTTATAGTTCTAGCCTTCACAGCCTCCTGCAGCAAGGAGTTCCACATGTTGACTATTTGCTTTGTGAAGAAAAACTTTCTTTTATTAGTTTGAAGCCTGCTACCCATTCATTTCATCTGATGTCCTCTAGTCCTTCTATTATGGGAACTAATGAAGAACTTTTCTTGATGCACCCTCTCCACACCACTCATGCTTTTATAGACCTCTATCATATCCCCCCTCAGTTTCCTCTTTTCAAAGCTGAAAAGTCCCAGTCTCTTTAGCCTCTCTTCATGTGGAACCTGTTTCAAACCCCTGATCATTTTAGTTGCCTCCCCTCTCCCACCCTCTCTCTTCCCCCCTCCCACCTCCTTTTCCCAGTCTCCCCAAGTTTTGTTCAATAAAAAGAGTTTCTATTTTTGAACACACGTGTCCTTTATTTTGTACATTAGGAAGGGGGGCTAGGGAGGGGTAAGTGGAAGGAGGTGAGGGAGGAATGGGGCACGAGCCCCCGATGGGGAGGACTGGGGTGGCTCTGCGGGCTCCTCAGGTGGAAGCTCTCCTGCAGCCTCCTGATTGACACACACACCCCCCTGGATGGCAGCCTGCGGCAAGTGCAGCCAGGCTGATGGCCGAGTGCTGTGATGTGCCGAGTGTGGGCATTCAGGGCACTCCAAGCCAGGACTGCTTTGCTGTCCCTCATCGAGTTAGACAAGCGAGCGGGGAACCCCTGAGAACTGTCTGCCCGGTTAAGCACAGCCCTCGGCTAGCCTGAGACAGCAGCTCCACGCTCTAAGTCCTAATCTGATGCCCTGCCAGCACTGCTTCCGGCCATCCTTAATCTCGGTTCAGGGTCCACTCAATGTGGACATGCTAGTTCGAATTAGCAAAATGCTAATTCGAACTAGTTTTTAGGTCTAGATGCACTAGTTCGAAATAGCTTATTTCTAATTAACTATTTCAAATAAAGTTAGTTAGAATTAGTGCTGTAGTGTAGACATACCCTAACAGATTTATTTTGGCATAAGCTTTGTGGTAAAAACCACTTTGTCAGATGCATGTGTTTACCAGTGAGAGTGAGCAGGTAAAAGAAAAGTGCTGGTTTGTGTAATAACTTACTTTCAAAGGCATCAGATCATGTTCACATTTGCAGCACTTCCGTCATGGATGAGAGCAGTGAGTTAAGGCCAGATATCTCATAGTACAGCTCTCTCATTATTGAGTATTGTTTTGTGGGAAAGGAGAGGATTATCACAGGGCATCTTGGGTCCTTGCACAGCCTCCTCTCACAAACACTGATCAGCTCCAGTAGCTCAGCATTGCTCCAAACTGGGGATTGGCATGGAGCAGCCATTGTAATTTGGCCAGAGGATAAGTGAGCACTTGCAAAGAAAACAGGAAAGGGAGTTTTAAAGGCTGTGGAGCAAACATCTGTTTACCTGGCATCAGAGAAATAGAGCTGCTGGTTAGAGTGGTCACCTAAGCATTGTGGCTACGTCTAGACTACATGCCTCTGGCGACAGAGGCATGTAGATGAGGCTACCAGGCATAGGAAAATGAAGCGGCGATTTAAATAATCGCCGCTTCATTTAAATTTACATGGCTGCCGCGCTGAGCCGATCAGCTGTTTGTCGGCTCAGCGCGGTAGTCTGGACGCACGGGTGTCAACATCAAAGGCATTTGTCGACCACCCAGGTATGCCTCCTGGGATGAGGTTTACCTGGGTGGTCGACAAATGCCTTTGATGTCGACACCCGCACGTCCAGACTACCACGCTGAGCCGACAAACAGCTGATCGGCTCAGCGCGGCAGCCATGTAAATTTAAATGAAGCGGCGATTATTTAAATCGCCGCTTCATTTTCCTATGCCTGGTAGCCTTATCTACATGCCTCTGTCGCCAAAGGCATGGAGTCTAGATGTAGCCTGTGGGATATCCTCCAGGGGCTAAAAGCTGTGTGAACAAAAGGAACTTATCTTCACTTGTACATCACTGCAAAAGTATTATCAATAAGAACTGTACACCACTTGTGGAGTTGGATTTCTGTTTGCAGTGAAATTTCTGACTAAAAAGTCATTGCCAAGTATAGAAGCACCCATGTTTTTTTTTTTTTTTTTGCAAAAAGGGACTTTTTATACTGCAAATGGCAAGTGTAGGCATGCCCTCAATTGAAGTTAGGTCCTTAACTCAGCTAGGATCTTTTGAAATCCTCCTCTGAATATTAACACTTGGCACTGGTCTACTTTAGGGTGTTATTTCAAAATAACCCCACTTGGTTCGAAATTACAAGCGGAGATTCCACACTACCAAGCCCGTTATTTAGAAATAACAGACTACTTATTTCGAAATCTGTACTCCTACTTTCCTCAGGGAATAACAGCAATTTTGAAATAGTTATTTCAAAATAGTGTTAGTGTGGACGCGCCAGTGCTGCTATTTCAAAATAACTATTCCCCAGAGTAATTGGAACTAATTATTCCCTAGTTCTTCCTAGGACTCTAAGTTGAGGTAGTGCATCCATATTAATACAGCCCGCCTCAGACTAGTAGTGGGGACATGCTATTTCAATTTTGTAAAATCAGGAGTTAAGTCGAATTTAGTTATTTCAAAATAATTTCCTACTGTAGACATACCCTCAGTGTTGAATCAGTCCCAATGTGTATGTTACTCCAGTTTTACATTGGTGTTACTCAGCTGAAATAAATAGTATAATAACAGTGTAAAATCTGAATGACACAGGGGTGAACTCAGCCCTTCGCTTGTGGATTTGTTGTAGGTCACTGTCTACAACAGATTGAGAGGACAGGCCACCAAACTAATAATAATTAGGACTCCTACCTGAGGTGAAAAGCTATTGCCTTATGGAACTATTTTCCAGTCATCATCTTTCCAGCTGAGCTAGACTAGTGACACTATAAACTGGCAATTAAAAGACTCAAGTTTAGAAATACATTCAAGCTTCCCAGGTCCCACAATGGCAAAGGTTAAGTGGATTATGTGGAGATAATTCACTCCACTCTATGGGAAGGTGCTGATTGCTTTCCTTGTTGGTTACCTCCCTCTTTCCACCTCACTTGCTTATATACTTATTATAATAGCGTCAACATTACAACATTGTCAGCGGTGAAGTGGGTAGGCAAAAACCCCATTGAAAACCTTCCCAATGGGCACTACAATTATTAAGTGAGAGATTCCAGCACTGAATGATACTGACAAATTCAGCTGTGACTGCAACCCTGAAAATGATCTTGTAAATCAGGGATTATTTTCAGTTAACACTTTTCAGATTTCACTATTTCAGCCCGTAAGCTAGATCTCTGGGTAAACCACAGTTTTGTCAAAGAAGACAAATATTACTAAGAAGGTTAATATTGTATGACTATCTACTACCCAACCATGTTCTGTCTGAATTAGAACCACCCGCTACACCTCTTGTTGTGTGGCAACACCTACATAGTGTTTCCAATTAACTTTGTACGTTTTTAATCAGTGACAAATGCATTTTTGTAAATTCAATTTGCCTTTTATTGCAGCACCTATAAAATGCCTTGCAACATTCCGGAACTTTGTGAATGTTTTACTTGTTACTGACATAATGCAGCTGTCGGACCTACAACAAAGGCTAAGGTTTATGAGCAACCTGAATTAGGATGTAGGTTAAGCAATTAAAGTCCAAGAAGAGAAGGGAAAAAAGATAACTCTCCAAAAATTGCACTTGCCAATGTCCAAAAATGCATTGTAGAGCATTCTGTGTATTGGACCTGTAGACATTAAAATGTTTAGAATTGCTAAACAAGCTACATTCTCTTTTTAACACCTTATGTTGAGAGAGTTTGGTAAATGGAAAGGTCAAGCAGATTTCATTAATAAATCTACACTGCTATTTGTTTTCTTTTTAATCAGATTCAAATGCATCCTGCTAAAGAGCCAACTGATTAGATCATAAATCTGAATGTCCTTGAAGATGATGAAGGAAATGCTTATCTGTAAAGCAATCATCACATTGCCAGTTCTTCATCTGCACGTTTTTACGGGTGCTGAAAAAATGGTTTAATTTCAAATCACTTGCTAGAATTGCTGGACATTAATAAAATGTGTGCAGGATTTTCAGTAAAAAAAACAGTTGAATGGTGATATCTTGAAATAAGACATTATGTCTACTTTTCTATTTCTGAAAGAGAGGTATTGAAACAATCTGGTGTGTTCAGAATAAATGGGAATAATATTTCATTTTGTTGATATCTGACAATTCAGTACATTGGGCCAACCTCTATGATCATTTATATGCAATCACTCTGAACTCAACATTTTACTTTAGTAAGATCACATGGGTGTAGCTGAGCATAATCTGGCCCCACCGTGCTTTCAAAACTGTAAGGGAATCTAATTTAAAACTGTTAATTATAATTCAATTTGTAGTGATTCTGATTCTGCTGGATCAGCAGCATCATATTTATTATATCAGACGTCTCATTTCTTCATGTTTTTAGGTAGAATATTGCACATTTTTCATATATTTTCATTAATTTTTGTCATGGTGCTTTTCTGATTCATTCTAACACTTTGAAGAAGGTTATTATTGCAATTCCTGCTTTGTGTGTTCTGGGTCATACAGATGATTTGTCACTTACTCTAATTGAATCCAGATTGTGGTTTTGGCTATGGTTATCATTGGACAGCAAACATTACTATTGCAGTGCTAGAAATAAATAAGTTAGGAATTAAATCACTCTTTGGATTTCTAATGTTATAAAAACAATAACAGTGGAAAGTAAACTCAGATTCATAGATATTCTTACTATCACAATGAGATATGGACAAAATATTTTGCACTGGATGAAACAAGCTCTGTAGTTCCTGAGATGGCTGCTTGATTCTTTCTTTCACCTTAACCTAAGATTCATTATGTTTGATTAAGAAGAATGATTTTGATTTCTGTGTTGTTGATTAAAGTAATGTCATAGACCTCGATAGAGTTTCCGTAATGACAGAACACTGGTATTAGTGAAATCAGAAGCTCGGTCAATGAGAGATGTTTCATTGGCTGAGTGAAAGCGGGACAGACCCTCTCACGCAACAATGGAACCACACTGTGCTGTGTAGTTACTGTATAAAACTCTCAATTCTGCTTACCTTTATGCTCCATGAGTAATCCCATTCAAATCAAAGGAGGAAAACATATACATAAAGTTAAGCATTTGTGTTTTACATTTTTATTTAATTTAATATATTTGAAAATCCTTTGCTAGATTCTTCTGTAGCAGAAAGGGGACCATGATAATTATTATTTTCATAGCTTTTAACATATCATATAAATCATATTTATTTATTACAAATCATCATAGGTTGATAGACTCAATCCATGCTTTAAACAGACATTTCTACATTTTACTCGACACCATTTTTTTAAATTCAGATTTACAAACTTTAGTTTTATTTGTTCTATGACCTCTTGCCCATAAACACAAATATTAACTTAAGAGGTCAGTGAGCCATTGGTGAATGCATGCAGAGAAGATTAAAAGAAACAATACAGAATCCTCTCTTGGGAAAGATCAAATGGCTACTTAAGTAAATGCAACCCACACCACTAGAGTTTAGCCCAGAGAGAGGGGGGGAGGAATGGGGCACCTTTGCTATAATTAACACCTTGTAGCTGCACTCTCCAATGCTTCAGACAGATTGTGCTCCATTATGGGGTGAAGAAAACACAAATTAGCAGTTGCTCAATACTTTGAAACCTGAAATAAAACGTAGCATCATAATTAATACAAGGCAACTAGCATTGCTAAGTGGTAGGAAAGTAATTCTGAAGGAATTCAGCACCCATGCACTAGCTCCATGATTTCCATACAGCTGTGATCAGCTATGGGTTTGTTGAACAATTAATTAAATCTACGAACTGAACCACTAATAATTTGAGTCAATTCTTCAGTCTTTACTCTGGTAAAATTTACACTGGAGTAAGCTAGAGTTTTGCCTGCGCAAGAACGGCAATGCTTACCCCAGAATTTGGAGCCAAAATCATTATCGGTATAATTGTTTGAGGCTTCTCTCTGTGTGTTCTTGAAGCTATTTCTCCATCTCCTTGTCTCTAGGAACTCCTTATTCAGTCAATGCCACAAAACATAAAGGCTATGTCTACACTGGCGGGATCTTGCGCCAGAAATATGCAAATGAGGCTAAGCGTAGAATATCGCTGAGCCTCATTTGCATATCTAATGAGCTGCCATTTTGCGGAAGAGGCTCTTGCACCAGAAGGAGCTGTCTACGCTGCCCCTTCTTGTGCAAGAAAAACCCTCTTGCACAATGCCGCTATGCTGATTATTTTCAGGAATAAGGACATTGTGCAAGAGGGTTTTTCTTGCACAAGAAGGGGCAGTGTAGACGCTCCTTCTGGCGCAAGAGCCTCTTCCGCAAAAATGGCGGCTTATTAGATATGCAAATGAGGCTCAGTGACACTCCACGCTTAGCCTCATTTGCATATTTCTGGCACAAGATCGCGCCAGTGTAAACATAGCCAAAATGTTTTGTTTATATGGATAAACTGGAGCATGTCCAGCAAAGGAGCTGTGGCTCCTTCTCTGCTGTTTTGTGTTGCTAGACAAGTGTCTGAGAAGGATAAAAGCTGCAAGGCTTGCAGAGATAGATTGGTTTCCTGATTTGTCTGTCAGAGCTGAAAGTGGTGTTATTGGCATATTCTGTACAACGATCAGATATATTTATGTAATATGGTCTGCTCACTGCTCCTCTGCTCCATCCTGTACTTTCATCTGTGATAGCCCTAGTCAGTGTCTACTCCGTCCAGTTCTGTTGAATAAAAAACTATGTTGCTTGACTAAATGTCATATGTTGCCACTACATTTATTTTATCATTTGCCCTTTATGTAGCCTGTTTAGGTTTCTGTCCTGCCATTGGACAATGAAGGTGAAGGGACTGAGGTAGCACGGAGCATTCTCTGTGTGTGTGTTGCTTGGCTCACTGGCTCTTGCTCATATTGTCAATATCTAACTGCTTGCTGTATGGGGGGCTGATGAGTTTTCCCCCCAGTACAAGCAGTGACCTTTGGGTGAAGATGATTCCTCTGTATGGTGCAGGTCACTTGCCAGGGTTGTTCACATATATCTCACTCAGGTTCTCTGCTTGTGGCACATAACAATCTATGGGAGCAATGGGCAACCTAGGCTACTACATGGGCTGCATGAGTGACCCTCCGTCTCAGTGGACAGCAAGATTGTCAAAAACAAGATGGTCTCCCGGAATAGGGTAGTTTTGCTAACTGAAGTGTGCCAGTTAAACCATAGTACCACTTTGAATGGATGCAGAGAGAGCACAAGGATCTCACAGTCAATATTGTGTGCAATCAGCACACACCTCACTTCATATGCCCTTGCTTTATTTGAGTGTCATGTAGGACAAAAACTATGCACACAGAAACTAGCAGAATCTGGCAGCCCTGAACAAGGGAAATGTAAAGAAAATGTTTTGTGGGCCAAACATAGAACCTCAATGTTGCTCACCACTGGTCTATAGTCTAGTTTTGGTTGTTGAGTTTAGTGTCTGGGTGTTGCATGGTGTCGATAATCTGTCATAAGAGCCTCAGATGGAAGTTACTGGCAACACAACGTGGTTGCGTCCTAGGTGACGCTATGCATGACGCGCCGTGTGCTTGTGAACATGGTGTAAAACAGCCTAACGGTGGTGCCTGCTCATGCCGTGTGACTTTGGACAATGTTCCTGTGGACCACCGAAAAAGTCACCATGGACCACCAGTTGAGAACCACAGAGAACCAGGGGAGGGCCGCATGTCCCCTGACTGGGACAGGTCCATATTAGTCTGCCCCCTGCACCTCCCCACCAGGGGGAGGAATGCAGCAATGTGTGTGCTTTCTGCTTGCTCCAAGAGTAAGGGGAACAGCCAGCAATGAATCATCCAGTAGTACATTTCCCCACAACACAAGCCTTTAAAAGGAAATCAGAAGTTAAGACAACATTTAGACCCAAACAAATGCATTGTTAGCATGTACCAGGGTGATACAGCCATATTATCACACTAGGGCCTACCGCAGCACATTCCTTTTCAGTTCACTAATGACAGCTATGCAAGAGTCTATGGTACGGAATAGATAGAAACTTTGATAATGGAAGGAAATCATTAGTCTGGGAAAACACTGATTTTTAAACACTGCCTAAAAGCCAACATGAGATACTGGCCAACTGAAACAAAAGGTGAGGAGTAACACAAAGATCTTTTAAAATTCTAGACTGAGAATTTATGTTTCTGTATTTGTAGAATTTGTCTCCTAGAACTGTGGTCCAAACTGCACAATCAAAGAAATTGAATTACTAAATATATTTGAAGCATACTGTCAGTGTACTGGATATTGTCAGTGGTTTGTGCAACCAGGTCACAGAGTTTATCCAGAGAGTACTCAGCAGTGGTATTAGGTGGTATTTATTGGTTTCTCTCCCTCTCTCTCTCTCTCTTTTTCTATCTCTCTTTCAATATGATGTTGTTCAGTTAACTCTGTGGGGGATTCACTTTGAAGAGTATAGGAATGTGTGACTATACCTAATGGAAGAGCCAAATCCTATCTTCAGATACTTTCCTCAGTTCCCATCAAAGTCAATGGCAGTGTGGGAGGCAGGTGCTTTAGGACTGAGTTTGACTGAAATGATTAGCTGTGGATTGTGTGTCCAGTTTCGTCCTTAGTGCTCCCCCTGCTGGTAGTGAAAAATGAAAATAAAATTGTAAGCACTTTTATTTCAATTAGATTTTTCACTAATTCTAGAATTCTTATGTGAGTCAAAGTGAGCCAACCATTCCCAGTATACTTTTAATAAATTAGCTAATTCAATAATAGAATATATTAGAACCCAGGATGTTTTTAAAACACTGTATTATGTTTGATATATGCAATCTCTGACAAAGTTAATACAACTTATTTTTCAATAAATATTCTAGTAGCACCTTAAAGAAGAAGAAGGCTGTGCCCACGAAAGCTCATGATACCATCTACATGTTTTGTTAGTCTTTAAAGTGCTACTAGACTTTCTGATGTTTTTTAAGTTTTTCCTGTTACAGACTACCCCTTTGAAGCTTTTTATTTTTCAATGGCACCTAAATATCATACACTGCCTATACAGATGGAAAGGGAAGATGAGAATGGATTGTTTAGCCCTGGTCTACAATAAGGAGTTATTTCAAAATAACTCTCCTTATTTCGAAAAAACAAGCAAAGCGTCCAAACTACCAAGCCTGTTATTTCAAAATAAGGGGCTAGTTATTTCAAAATAATAACTCCTGCTTTCCACTATTCCAATAAGGGATAATGTTTATTTAGAAATAGTTATTTTGAAATAACATTAGTGTGGATATTCCACTTCTGCTATTTCAAAACAACTACTCCCCAGAGTCATTCAAAGTAATTATTCCCCCATGATTCCTGGAGCTCTAAGTCAAGGTAGCACATCCACATTAAGGGAGCCTGCCTCAAACTAATTTTGAGGCTTCCCTGTAGTGTGGACTCACTATTTTAAAATAGTTATTTCAGGAGTTATTATTCTGAAATAAGTTATTTTGCCCTTAGAGAGCTGAACATTGGCAGAAAGAGGTAGAGTGAAAGAAACGAGGAAGGAACATAATATCAGACATTTCAAAGTAGTTATTGGATCAAATTCAGGACCTACTGGCTAGTAAGGGAAAGTTGGCATTAAAAACAGTGTGAATGTGTGGCCTCATACTTTGCCCCAGATTACTTATAGACAGGAGTAATTTGAGCAGCCGTGCATGGAGATGTGTGTCCAAAGGACAGACTATCCCTGATTCCTTGTTCTACCTTAGAACATCCCATGCCTCTAACAACAGAATAACTATGGAATGTGGACCTATGTAGCATGAAGCATACAAGTTTTTGGTTATAGACCTATGCTCAGTTCAAGGGTAATTCTTTGACAATACTTTTTTGGTGTAAATTGATGCAGGATCAGCACACGTATTTAATGTCCACTGATTGCAACGAAATTTGCATGTCTGGATCTAAAAGAAGGATTCTGAGTTTCTGATTTAGACACAATTTGTACATTTAGGCATGCAGAATAGCACATACTAACACAAGTTCTATTTGTTTAGATAAAGGCCAGGTTTAATTATCCTCCTGTTCACTAGTGTCTGAATAGTAGAATACGCATACTGACAGCCAAACCTTTTTAACTAAATCATGAACAAACTTCTATAGCACGGCTAAAACAAACAGTCTGAGTCTACCTAACAATCCTAAGTGAAATAGGTTGGTTAGTCTCACATCAGTGCACTATGAAAACACCCTGATAAAAATAATAGTTTCCATTCAAGATGAGTTTTGGGCTGATATAATATTCATATATACAAAATGAGATTACTTTTCATTCAAGAATGTAGGATTGCCAGGTTTTCGCCTAGGCTGTGTCCAGACTCAGGGTTTTTTTCGAAAAAAGTAGCCTTTTTTCGAAAAAACTTCACCTGCATCTAGACTGCAGCCGCGTTCTTTCGAAATTAAATCGAAAGAATGCGGCTTTTCTTTCGACGGTCGTAAACCTAATTCCACGAGGAAGAACGCCTTCTTTCGAAAGTGCTCTTTCAAAAGAAGGCGTTCTTGAAAGCAAACAGGCTTTTTAGAAAGAGAGCATCCAGACTCACTGGGTGCTTTCTTTCGAAAAAGCGGCTTGCTTTTTCGAAATTCCGCGTGCAGTCTAGACGCTCTCTTTCGAAAGAGGTTCTTTCGAAAGTATCTTTCGAAAGAGCCTCTTTCGAAAGAGGCTTGCAGTCTAGACATAGCCCTAGACTGTCTGTTATTTGGGTCCCCCGTCCGGTAAAAAAAAAAAAAAGAAAATACTGGACATGTGAACTGTCCGGTATTTCCTGTTTCCCTTGGACAGAAGCCCGGCAGGGACAATTTTCCTCTGTTACGGTTGGCGGGGGTAGGGGAGTGAGGAGTGCGGTGGGGCCATTTAAAGGTGCATTGCCTTTTTTGTTTGTTTGTTTGGTTTTTTTTTTGTTTAACCACTTTGGTCTCCCCCTTTTTTTTCCTCAACAGAATTTTTTCCGTGTGTTTTCTTTTGGAGCGGGCGGAGAGTGTTCAGTATTTTTTGTTAAATCATCTGGTAACCCTATCTAAGAGATATTTCTGGGTGTGATCTATCAAGGCCAAAATGAGGCTCGTCATTATACCCCTGCAGACTTTAAATTGTGCTCCCTCTAACATTTTTAATCTCTACACTATTAATATTAAAATACGGCTTTTCAACCATTGTAAACATAAATTCCAAAGGCATGTATGTATTATGTTGAGCTCTAACACAGAACAAAAAAATCAGAACATTTTAAAAATGGATAAAAACAAAACAGTACCACAAATCCTCTTATTGCCCATTTAAAACAAGGGGACCATAATTTCAATGTGAGTTCTCACTAGGGAGTAGCACTGGGCCCTCATTTAACAACGGATACAGGAATGAATAGTATTTAGCACATTTTGCGGTTGTGTATATGATAACAATAATCCACTGTGAAAATACGGCCTGGATTATTATATTTAAATAACCCCAAAATAGTGACACTCTTTGTATCGTAAAAACTACTTTGATTATTTTCCCTGTACTCCAGAGTACAATATTTGTCACTATAAATTCAAGCCACCAGATAAATCTGGGCTAGAATTAAAGTTTTAAAACTCCTGTTTTAAACATTCAGTTTAGAAAACTAATTTTTAGCCCAGTTTACTTGTTATTCAATATAACATTATCAGACCCTGAAATATGAGACTATTCCAGTGCTAGTTAGCTTTCTCCAGTCAAGGTTGAGTCATTGTTTCCACTGTAAATTCTGTTTTTCAGAGTGCTTATTTCTGACAAACTATTAACTCTTCTGATAAGGAGGAAGGCTACATAGAGCAGATGAGATTTGTTAAAGAGCTATATATCATAGCTCTTTTTATTGATGACAGTGTATACAATTGATACACTTTTCAGTAACCCCAGTTTCATGGGCTTCTATTTTTATTTTTTTTACTTTATTTTTTTAAAGAATACTTTGGTTCCTTCCCTGGCTTAACAATTAATTTGGTGGAGGAAATCTTAGATCTCTTTTTACAGAATAAGCCATAGATGAGTGACTCTACCTCTCTATCGACAAATTCAAATGCTTACACGTTTTGTGCAGGATGTCCTAAACTATCTAAGAGAAATTTAGTTTCAATGGAAACTGAGTATTCGGCTCCCTGGCTTCTTTTGAAAATCACAATCTTAGCTGACATGTAAAGAACATAATATAACTTTTTAAAATGTATCCTAAAATTAACATTTAATAGACACAAATGGGCTCTTAAATTGCAAAATAATGCAACCTCTGCCTTTGGCCCATAATCACAAAAGCCTAAGATACTTTGGAAGCTCTGCTCTGGGGTCTTGAGGAGCTGGGCACTTTAGCATTGTGGGATGTTTATAAAGCTAAGCCTTGAAGACAAAGCCATACCTGCTGTAACCCCATTGAGTAATAGTCTCTGGTGGAAGACAATGGAGTAAACTCCAAGGAGTAATTTAGCCCTGGAGGTGATTTCATTTGACTAGTTTAGAGCAAGCTAACAAATCCCTGGGACATACTGGCTGTGTCTACACTGGCACCCTTTTCCGGAAATGCTTAAAATGGAACAGTTTTCCGTTATAAGTATTTCCGGAAAAAGCACATCTACATTGGCAGGATGCTATTCCGGAAAAGCACTTTTTCCGGAAAAGCATCCGTGGCCAATGTAGACGCACTTTTCCGGAAAAAAGCCCCGATCGTCATTTTCGCGATCGGGCCTTTTTTGCGGAAAAGACTACTGTGCTGTCTACACTGGCCCTTTTCCGGAACAGTTTTTCCGGAAAAGGACTTTTGCCCAAACGGGAGCAGTATACGGAAAAACACTGATAATTTTACAGTAGATCGTCATTGCTTTTCCGGAAAAGCAAGCGGCCAGTGTAGACACAGCCACTTTGATTGTGCCTAGCATTTACATGTTTCTCTTTACAATGAATTTGCTGGAATTCAATTAGTGGTTAGAAAACAGATTCCAATTTATACTGTGTCAACTTATCCTTTGTGAGGATGTATGAGGACAAGAAGCAATGGGCTTAAATTGCAGCAAGGGAGGTTTAGGTTGAACATTAGGAAAAACTTCCTAACTGTCAGGGTGGTTAAACACTGGAATAAATTGCCTAGGGATGTTGTGGAATCTCCATCACTGGAGATATTTAAGAGCAGGTTGGATAGACACCTGTCAGGGATGATCTAGACTGTGCTTGGGCCTTCCGTGAGGGCAGGGGACTGGACTCAATGACCTCTCAAGGTCCCTTCCAGTTCTATGATGCTATGAGGAAATCAAGAACAACAGACAGGGGTACAGAGTATGCCACTCAGAAACAAACAGTTATATTTCGTCAGATAAAAGAAGGCCCAATCCTCAGTCTTTATTCTGCTAAAATAGACCAGAATATCTTTTCAGACCACCACACACACTGTTAAACCTGCTCAGCAGGGCCATCCTTACCTACATGCAGAATATGCAGCTATGTAGGGCATCCAAAAATTTGGGGCACCACTGGGTACCCACCCCATCCTATCCCTGTTCTGTGGCTCTGCTTCTTCCAGAGAGGATCTAGTTAACTTAAAAGTAAAAAAGCCTGCCAGGGCTATTAGCAGAACATGGAATATGTGAAAGAGCCATTCAAGTGGTAATGAAGCTATTTAAAAGGCATTTGCCAATCCCAGGTATATACTGTCAGTTTCTGAATTTACTGTGTTAGTCTACAGCAGTGTTTCCCAATTTTTTTGGCCATGGAACACTTTTCAGCTTTTCAGAAGTTCAAGGAACCCCTAGGTTTGTCAAACACAACCCACCAATGCATGAAAATCACATTCCTTCCCCAAGACCCCATCCCTTTGAGGCCCCCATCCTCTCTGTTCCCCTCCTCTCCATCACTTGCTATCTCTAGCCCTTATACACTCTCACTGGGTTGAGACAGGAGGTGCAGGCTCTGGGGTGGGAATGAGGGATTTGAGTGTGGGCAGGGTGAGAAGTGCAAGCTCTGGGAGGGAATTTGGATGCAGGAGATGGGGATGGTGGCTCGGGGAGAGGGCTCCAGGCTGGGGCGTGTTGGGCTCAAGTGGAAGGTTGGGGTGCTGAGCAAGTCACCAGCTTGTGGATGTGAGTGTGCAGGAGTTTGGGTTGGATATGTGAGGGGCTCAGGGCAAGGAGGCTGTGAGTATGATGGGCTCGGGACACAGATTTGCACTGTGTGGATGGTGCAGGAGTGTTGTGGCAGAAGACTGAGGATGTGGGGATGCAGGAGTTTGGGGATGTAAGAGGCTCGGGACAGGGGGTTCCAGTGTATGATAGGCCCAGATTCGGGGTCAGGCGGTGCAGGAGTGAGATGGGGATTTGGCCCCAATTGTGAGCATGTTGGCCAGGCTTCATTTTTAAATAAAATATTATGTCACACTCAAAAGGTTTTAGCATTGTCTTTATTTATGAGATGGGCAGAAAACCTGTTTTGAATCAAGGATCACTGACCCACAGAAAAGTCAGTTGTGGCCACACAAGTGAGATGCAAAAAAAACCCCTCCAAAACCCCCAAGCCTCACTAATGTGGTCCCAACTGTGATGGTGGGGGCAAGGGACAGGGTGCTAGTGGGTGCAGGGGCCAGGAAGAGGGTGCTGCTGGGTGGTAAGATGCTGGCACAGGTGGCAGGGAACTGGGGCAGGATGCTGGGGTCAGGAACATGGTCCTGCTGGGCACTGGGGTGGGTGTCAGGGTGCTGGGACAAGGAACAGGGTGCTGCTGGGTGCTAGGATGGGTGGCAGGGTGCTGGGGCCAGGGACAGGTGCTGCTGGGTGCTAGGTGGATGGCAGGGTACTGGGGCAATGGACAGGATGCTGCTGGGTGCTGAGGACAGCACTGGCAGGGGAAGGGGCTAGGGTACTTGTGGGGGGTCTGGGCAGGGGACAGGGGCAGCTGGGACCAGTACCTGGCAATCCTGCATCACCTCTGGGTTCCGGGAAGCATGCGACTACACTTCTCCTCCCCAAACAGCTGGCGCATGCGCTGCCTGAACAGCAGTGGCTGTTGCACTCCAGTAACTTACTTCCATGATGCCTTCCTGTGGGGCGGAGAGAGGGTGCGGGGAGTCCCAGGGCAGAGAGCGCTGCCTGCATAGTCGGAGCTGCGCAGACCTGGGTCTCCTGACCTCCTCCACAGAAAGGCAGTGGAACTAAGTTGACGAGTCCCACAGCCCCAGCTGTTCTGGCAACGCGTGCCAGCTCCTTTGGGGAGGGGAAGTGCTCCTCTCCCCGCTGTGGGTCACGTGGGGTCACCCCTGTCCAGCACCCCTCTAGTGTGCCGGCTGGGAGCAACTGTTCCCCTCTGCCCCCATCTCGCTATGCCTCTGCATTGCCAGGGAGGAAGGGGAAACAAGTGTGCTGCTTCTTTAAGAAGCTGGCTAGCGACTCTCTCTCTTTCAGAGGGGACAGGGGAGTGCAGGCTCCTCGTGGAACCCCTACTTTCACTTTGTAGAACCCCAGGGTTCTGTGGAGCGCCAATTGGGAAACACTGGTCTACTGGACCTTAGTTAAAAATCTCCTTTAAAATGTTTCATTTGTGTGTTGCTGAAGACAATAAAAACACATCTCTAAAAAAATCCTCTCCTATCCCACGTGCCCAATGCTGCCTCGTCCACGACCTCCGCACTAGGCACAGGAAAGTGGCCGTCTAGGGCAGGAGAGCTGCCAGCCTGGCCACCCAGGAGCAGGTGTGCATGAAAATCAAGGTGGTCCACTGAGACCCCCCCAACCCTGAGCCCTGAGCTTACAATGGCCGTACTGGGTCAGACCAAAGGTCCATCTAGTCCAGTAGCCTGTCTGCCGACAGTGGCCAACCCTAGGGACCCTGGAGGGGATGGACCGAAGACAGTGACCAAGCCATTTGTCTTGTGCCATCCCTCTCCAGCCTTCCACAAACTTTGGGCAGGGACACCACTCCTATGCCCTGGCTAATACCACTCCATGGACCCAACCTCCATCACTTTATCTCACTTCTCTTTAAACTCTGTTCCAGTTCTAGCCTTCACAGCCTACTGCAGCAAGGAGTTCCACAGGTTGACTCTTTGCTTTGTGAAGAACAACTTTCTGTTACTAGCTTGAAGCCTTCTACCCATTCCTTTCCTTTGATGTCCTCTAGTCCTTCTATTATGGGAACTAATGAAGAACTTTTCTTGATGCACCCTCTCCACCCCACTCATGCTTTTATAGACCTCTATCCTATCCCCCTTCAGTCTCCTCTTTTCTAAGCTGAGAAGTCCCAGTCTCTTTAGTCTCTCTTCATATGGGACCTGTTCCAAACCTCTGATCATTTTAGTTGCCCTCCCCTCTCCCACCCTCTCTCTTCCTCTCTCCCACCTCCTTTTCCCAGTCTCCCTGAGTTTTGTTCAATAAAGAGAGATTCTATTTTTGACCACACGTTTTCTTTATTTTGTACATCAGGAAGGGGGGCTAGGGAAGGGTAAGTGGAAGGAGGTGAGGGAGGAATGGGGTACGAGCCCCCGATGGGGAGGACTGGGCTGGCTCTGCGGGCTTCTGGGGGTGGAAGCTCTCCTGCAGCCCCCCAATTGCCGCCTCACCGCAGATGGCAGCCTGCGGCAAGTGCAGCCGGTCTGATGGCCAAGTGCTGTGATGTGCCCAGTTTGGGCACTCCAAGCCAGGACTGCTTTGCAAGCGGGGCACCCCTGAGAACTGTCAGTCTGGGGTGGGGGTTGGGTCCCTTTAAGCACAGCCCTCGGCTAGCCTGAGGCAGCCGCTCCACGGTCTAAGTCCTCATCTGATGCCCTGCCAGCACTGCTTCCGGCCATCCTTAACCCCGGTTCAGGGTCCACTTAATGTGGACATGCTAGTTCGAATTAGCAAAATGCTAATTCGAACTAGTTTTTTAGTCTGGATGCGTTAGTTCGAATTAGCTTAATTCGAATTAACTAATTTGAACTAAGTTAGTTCGAATTAGCGCTGTAGTGTAGACATACCTTCAGTGGTGTGACTAGACCACCCTACTGAGCAAAATAAGTTGCACTGACCTAAGTGCTGGTTTGGCCAGCAGGAGAAGCTCTCCTGCTGACATAGCTTCTGCTGTTCCCGGTTGGTATTTATCATGCCAGCGGGAGGACTCTTTTCCATTGACATAGAGCACCTTTACCAGATGCTCTGCAGCAGCACTGCTGCAAAGCTGTACATATAGACTTGCTCCAATACTGAACCTTTTCTCAGGAGCAGGTAGAGAATTTGGCTTCCTCTTTCTAGGCAGGCCCCTGAACCAAATTCCACAACTGCTTTTGAAGTCTAATCCTTAGCATTACTACATCCTGCTTGATGGAGGTTCTGTTAATTGACATGCCAGTTTAGAACACTCACGGGCTTCAGTTTTTAACCTGCTGCATAAATACGTTTGGGGAAGCAGATTCTTTTTGTATTGTAAGTGCAAAGGGGTGACACAGTGATAAGACAGAGGCAGTTCTTTAATTTTTTTAAAGGCTCTTTGTGTGGTAGGCAGCTTCAGAATAATCTGGGTATGTGAATTACTAATATGCTACATCAATGTAACTTCAATTAAATAGCATTGCCAGAAGCTCTGATGTGTCAGATATCCACTAGGCTTTATTTAATTTTGTCACTTCTGTCTGCTATTCTTCTCCCAAACAGTCCTATCAGGTTTGTGGCATTTTTTTCAAGAGCTTCCTCATTAAAACAGAATGCAGATGTCATTCTGATTAAATTGTTTCTTGCCTTTACACCGCCACCTACCCTTACTCTGTTAAGGACTCAGTGACATGGAAAGCTCATATAAACAGTACCCGCTAGTCCTATGTCCATTGGTATTTAAAGCCTCAGTTAATATTATCGAAGTAAGAGATCACACTTTATTTTAAGATTTTTGTTTGTTTTGCTTCAGAGTGCTACAATGGAAAAATGTGGGTGGTGAGATGACAGGAAGAATTCTTATTTTGTATCTCATATTCCTAGCCAGTAAATATAGGTATTTGCAGCATTTCTGATAACTTTACTTGGTGCCTTATAATTCTTTTCCTAGAATAGCAGCAACTCAACTAGTCTTAGCAGTAGCATTTTCCGAATATTCATACAAACATCACATATAACTAACAATGAAGTATAAATTAGTTAACCATCAAAAAGTCCACAGCTATGAGGGGAAAAATAAAGAGGTCTTGGAAAGCCGGGAGGGAAGGGGAAGAAGGGGGCAGATCCTCCACCCTGATACTGTCTCATTGCATTGCTCTGAAGAATGCAAAGGGATAGTAAAGTTTCCCTAAATGGGCACATGAGAATTCCTCTTGGGCACAGGAATTTCTGAGTAATATAATGCTTTTGTAGCTGGCCTTAATTCCCCCTTCTTGGATTCTCCAGTGTAGGAGATATGTTAGGGGTAGGATGAGGGGGAGCTGGAACACAATGCATTAGATGACCTTTGGCCAGTGTAACAGAATATAGGGGACTTTTACACTCTAGAAACTGCCCTCAGAACTATAATATGAAGAAAGTTTCTTCAGTTTTTAGGGATTCTTTCTTGAAGCCTTGAGAAAATCTTACCAAAAGCACCCAAAAGATCAGAAGAGGACAGTTCTTCAATTCCAGTCCAGGCAAAGAAAAGTTTTTATAATTCTCACGGTGCTCATTGCCTTTGGCTTTCTGTCTTCTCCAATGGCATATACAGCATCAAAGGTTCTATGTGAATTGTTACATATTCTCCCCCCTGAAATCCCTGTGGCATTCGTATGTTAAGAGAAAGCAAACACAAGATCCTGGGCTTTTTCCTCTATTACCTTGTGAAATCATTTCCACCTGTGCAAAGTGGTGAAGTTTCCCGGCCTGGGTTTTCTGAGAGACAATCTCCTAATTTTTTCAGTGTTGTGGTTATAACCCCAAGACTCCATCCAAAGTTGTGCAGCTGAAACAAACTCCAGTGAGCTTTACAACACTGAGTATGAGTATATTAAAATGTTGTCCAGATCAGTTTGCTTGTGAAAAATATTCCTACAGGCAGTCCCCGGGTTACGTACAAGATAGGGACTGTAGGTTTGTTCTTAAGTTGAATCTGTATGTAAGTCGGAACTGGCGTCCAGATTCAGCCGCTGCTGAAACTGATCAGTTTCAACAGCGGCTGAATCTGGATGCCAGTTCTGACTTACATACAGATTCAACTTAAGAACCCCAGGCATCCCCAAGTCAGCTGCTGCTGAAACTGATCAACGGCTGATTCCAGGAAGCCCGGGGCAGGGGCTTCCTGTAGTCAGCCACTGGTCAGTTTCAGCAGCGGCTGACTTGGGGATGCCTGGGGCAGAGCAGCTGCGGTGCTGCCGGGTTGGTCCAGTAGCGCCCAGAGCGGCGCTACAGGACCAACCGGCAGCGCCCCAGCTGCTGTACCACAGGCGTCTGGAGCAAAGCCGCGGAGCACGGGGGCAGCGGGACAGCCCAGACGCGCTGTGGCTGTCCTGCTGCCCTCGGGCTCCACGGCTTTGCTCTGCTTTGCTCCCCGTCCCCCTGGTCTGCAGACCAGGGGGACGGGGAGCAAAGCGGTGGAACACGCGGGCAGCGGACAGCCCAGACCTGTCTGGGCTGTCCGCTGCTCATGTGCTCCGCCACTTTGCTTCCTCTCCCTGGTCTGTTGGAGACCAGGGAGAGGGCCCTGTTCGTAACTGCGGATCCGACGTAAGTCGGATCCGCGTAACTCGGGGACTGCCTGTATCTATAAATCACACAAAGTGGGACCAAATAGCTGGATAAATCAAAGAACCCAATGTCACATTGTATTACTCCAGTTTTGCTTCAGTATGATAAGAACGAGCGCTGTAAGTTGTTTAGCTACCTACAAGCTTCCATTAAGTAAGGAAATAGGTGACCTTTTAAATCTTTATGGAATACGCTTTCTGGCACGTATTTTGGTAGCATAGGCATATTTTCTACCGTGTGGTGTTTTTCTGTATTGCATGTACAGTTTTTGTTGTGTCTCAGTATTGTTAATGAACTACCATACTTTTGCCTTCTGAACTAGCTTATACTCCTCAATTGTTAAGAGCTATGTCTATAATTTGATGAAAGAAAAGAGTTTATGCAGAGATCCAGACAGCTCAATAACTACGTCTATTTCTCTGCATTGCAATCATGGAAGTTCCATCCCGTGAACTAGGACTCATCAAGAATAGATAATTCTTGTGTCTAAAAGAAGACATATTTCTTCATCACCTGCCAGTAGCAATCATCATCATAGGAAGCCTTATTCTGGTCTTTGTGCTACTGAACTACTGGTTTGCTTCCATAACTGCCTGCCTTGAACTAAGGCTGGGCTACTGGACTACTGATTTACTGTGTTTTGTTATTTCCCCGCCCAAGACCCGGACCTGGGCTACTGAACTGGGGGTTTGTTTAGTGCCTGCGGTAGTGGGGCAGACTGGCCGCGCACTGACCCGGAGGGGGAGGAGCCCCTCCAGGAGCCCCAACCGGCTATAAGCACCTAGTATAGTGACAATCTACTCCCAATTCAGGCCTTTAGGACTTACCTAAGTATAAATGAGAAGAAAGAGTCTTTGCCATCATTCAGCGCCTCTGCTCTATGGCTTGAACTTTACCCAAAGAACATAACATGAGAAGATAACATGGAGAAAATAGTCATCTGAACCTCAAAAAGTTTTATTTTCTGTTCAAATGTTGAGCAATATTTTTAATTTAGTTCTTATCTGTTCTTAACTAATTCTCCCATCTCTAATTAAGACTGAAAATCATTAGAACCTTTGTTTCCTTGCAAGACTTAGGCTTGTCTATACTGTCACTTTAACTTTCTCACTCAGCACAGCAACATGTGGGAGGCACAAAGGGTCATGTGCCTGCCCAGATGCTATGGGGAGAGTGGCAAGGGCCAACAGACAGCAGGCAGAGCAGTCCTATCCTATGGATGGTTCATCCAATTGCCCCAGGCCCTGCACGTTTGAGGGCCTGTGGGACACAGGGGACTAGTGGGGGGCCTGGCACTAGCAGTAGGGTTTGTCACCTACCCCACACTCACTGGCAGTGGCAGGAGGTGAAGCAACCCGACCACAGTCTGTTCTGCTCCCCTGGTTCCCAAGAGATGTGTCACTCCTTTTTCTGCCGCTGATGAGCGTGGGGGGCAGTTCCACCTTTTTTCCCAATCACTTCCCCTTCCCTCCCCCAGCAATACAGCCCAGGGAACAAGCAGGAGATGCAGGGCTTGGAACCAGCAGCAAGGAGCAGACCCACCCCTGCACTCATCAATAACAGTGGGAAGCAGAGCAATCAGGCCCCAGCTTGTCGCCTGGGGGAGGGTGCTTGGGTGACGGAGAGAACCACCTCCCAGCACTCACCAATGGCAGAGTGACACAGCTGGAATCTGGGGCAGCAGAACAGACGAACCGGGTCGCTCCACTGGAACTGGGTTCCCCCCACCATGGCCAGTGAATATGGGTGGAAGCCAACCCCTGCTTCTGCTTCTGCTTCTGCTGCTGCTGCTGCTGCTGCTACCAGGTTCCCCTGCTAGACCCTGGGTCATTTAGCTTGGGGGAGGGGAATTGGGCAAGAGGTACAGTGGGGGCAGAGCAAGGGCAGGAGTTTGAGAGAAGGGGTGGAGTGGGAGCAGGGGGTACGAAGAGGCAAGGCCTGTGGTGGAGTAAAAGTAGGGCAGGGTCATTCCCGGCTAGGGATGGCATGGGTAGGAGTCACTTGGGTGGGATGATCATGTGGCCAGTGCCCCTTTTGTGTTCCTCCCCAACAATTACCACTGTCATTCAGGAGTGTGAAAAAATAACGCTGCCCCCACCAAGTGCAGCAAGTTACAGTGCTGTAAAGTGCCAGTGTAAACATGCTCCCAGTACTAGAAGCTACACTCCCAGAGCTGTTAGCTACTCCCCTGTGCAGTGTAGACAAAGCCTTAAAGTTGGACTGTGGTCAAAGTGAGCAGGACTTGTGATCAAAGTGAGCACTCCTAGGTTATTAAAAAAGCAAATGCCATAATTCATTACCATAATCCATCTAGTCCAGTATCCTGCTCCCACAGTGGCCAGCACCACATGCTTTGGCGGAAGGTACAAAAAGCTTTCCAAAAGACAGCTGAGGGTTTATTCCCCCTCCTCCCAGAGTCTCATCCTATTACTTGTTAGCAAAAAAACTCAAAACAAAACAACTTTAATTTGAAGCCAGAGATCTGCCACATACTTCCTGTGTTACTTTAGGTAAGGCATTTAGGGCCTCAGCCAATTCCCACTGAAGTCAATGGGAATCTTTCCATTGGCCTCAATGGTATCTGCATTAGGCCTTTATCCTCACAATGTCCCAGGTTGTCCATCTCCATCAATAGTATAATAATATTTTACCTATCTCACAGGGACGTGGTACAGTTTAATTAATTTGCTTGTAAAATTATTGGAAAGTCTCAGATGGAAGATGTGAAAAGAATATGCAAGTGTGAAATTTTACTGGAAAAGGCATTGCTAAGCAGTTAACATTTAAGCATGTTTTTAAGTACCACTGAAGTCAAATGAATACATGGTTATAATCTTTAGGTTCTGATTCAGTAAGATTTTTACACATATGTACAAAGTTGAGTGGGCCCAATGGGGCTACTTCTGTGCTCAAGCTTGTGCATGTGCTTAAGTACCTTGATGAAGGGCAACCTTACAAATACTCATCTGCTTAAGGTTAAGAACATGCTTAACTGTTTTGCTGAATTAGGACTTAAAATTCTGATTGCTCATGTTCTTTCAAACCTAAGAAGTTCTAAATGCCAGATGATATGAAATGTCACAGTAAATAGCAGTATACTAATAACACAAAGACAAGCAAAATGTCTAAACTAACTTGTCCATGATAATTTCCAGAAATCTTCCTCACTCAATAACCCACTGCTTTTACATAGCATTGAAAGCACAATATGAATGTGCATTTTGAAATAGTTATGTTGGTGGTCTCTTCATGCTTTCTGAACATCTAACAGTTAGCTAAGCAAACACACGTGACTGATTAAAAGAAGAAAGGGAACTATTTTTATAGGGATCATTAAACTTTAACTGCCATCTGGCAGGGAATGATTAGAAAAGATCAAAATTAAGGCAGTCAACACAAATACTATGTGGATACCTCAGGGAATTGACATGGATGGAAGACGGTGGACTTGTGGCTATGTTAAGAGACAAACATAGAAGGAAGTGGTGAACACATCCTTTATGGGTGTTTCCCTAATGGTCACATTCATAGTGACAGAAGTAGAAGAGAAGAAATCAGAAACACCTGGGAACAATCAGATACTTACCACTGCCATAAAAAAGGAAAAGTAAAAGCATTATACAAGAGCCACACCACTTTTGTTTCTCTACAAGTCAGGAAGGAAATGTTTATTGTTGTGGTGTGTTGAACTTGGCAGGTAGTTAATATTCAAATTAGCTGCCTAGCTTCAAGCTGGAATTTTAAAGGGGGGGGTCTGTGTTCTATCTTTTACAATAAATTACTTTCAGGATCATGGACCCGTGGTTAATCTGACTGAACACTGGATGTCACTATTTATGCACACAAATAGTCATTCTGGAGGTACTACCTATTTGATTCTTAGAACAATCTGGCCCTGACTTTTCTACATTAGTTGAAAGCATTTTTAATTGTCTGTATCCTTGATGTAGTAATCTCAGTGAGCCAGAGCTTCCCCTCTGTATATAGCATCATAGGAAGTGAACTCAAGAGGTCATCTACTCCAGTCCCCTGCACTCAAAGCAACACTAAGTATTACATGGACCATCAGGTGTTAGGTGTTTGTATAATCAGTTCTTAACAATTTCCAATGATGGAGATTCCATAACCTCCTTAGGCAATTTATTCCAGCACTTAACTACCCTGATAGAAAGTGTTTCCTAATGTCCAACTTAAACCTTCTTTCCTGCAGTTTAAACTCATTGCTTCTTGTCCTATCTTCAGAGCATAAGATCAATTCTTCTCCTTCCTCCTTGAAATAACCTCTTATATACCTTATATAAACTCTTGTTATCATGTCCCCTGTCAGTCTTCACTTTTCCAGGATATGTATCCACAGCATACCTTTCACAGCAGATCTGCATTGGTGGAACAGGTGCCACTTATGAGGCGTGGTTTCCTCACCCATCTCCCTCCAAACACACCCATCATCTGCTGCACTGTACTTTGTGCTATACTTACTGGGGATGGGGGCAGAGGAGTTCTTGACAGACACATCATCAGCATTCTAAACAAGCACTGGCTGCTCCCAAACAGGCTGAATTTCTAGACTGTAGCCCATAGCATCTCCCTCTGCCTTGTCCTTGTGGCTGCAGCATATCCCTTCCACAAGCAATATAGTTCAAGGAGGTGCAGTCATCCACGCAAGACAGCTCATGCTTCCACTGAACTGTGGAGGAAGCTTTGTATTAAACTTCATAACACAATTCTCACAGAGTTTTTCTGTCTCTCTGGCCCCCCACTGTTGGAGTGGAGAGTAGCTGGTTTCTGAGGAATACCATGCACAAGAGTGCTGACATTAGTCCAAAGAATGAGTTTGTATCACTTCTTGCTTGTATTATCACAGCACTGGGTTAAATATGGAAAAGTTTTAAATATCCAATTTAGTTTCCTTCACATTTTAAGGCTGGGGGTATTTTTATATTTATTCAGTGTGATCAATCAAACTGGAGTTGCCAGTTTCACTTTCTTCTGCTCAAGTACAGTGCTCTTGTATTTAAATTGTCAATATCACCGGGGATAAAATTGTATTAAACGTTCATGAAATCTTGCTAGTTATATTAGATTTTATAAATACATATTTATGTTTAAAAGAGAGAAAGGGTTATTAAAAATATTCTGATTCCCTTTGGCTTTTCCTACCATCAAAAGATACAAATATTCATAAAAGTGTAGCCACCTTAGATATTCAGCATATTTGAAGACTAAAAATGAACTAGTTTTAATTTAAGTGAAAGTGTAAGAGGAAGTTTTTAACTTGACAATACTAGAAGCTGTCTCTGCAGGGAATAACTCACTTCAGCATGGTCCAATATTGACAGCAAAGCTGCTTCTTGTGGCTTGATACTATGAGACATGGAGCCGTAAGAGAGCTCTCAGTGGCATGCTGTAGGTACAACTATTGGCACTGTTTCCATTTTACCATCCTATAGATTTCTCCCTTAGTGTGGCTGTATGTCTTGTGGATTTTCAGTCCTCATCTCCCTCCCAGCCTTACTCAAAGCTGCTCATTAGTTTACAGTATCAAGTCATGGACATAGATTATATCTAGACTGCAGCACTTTTCAGGAATACCAAAGGTATCCCAGAAATGCAATGCCATGTCCAACAAACTCATCTGCTTTTCCAAAAAAAATTTCAGAAAAGGGGATACGCTTTTTCTCCATCCCTGTAAACCTCATTCTACAAGGCATACGGGATGTGTCGAAAGAGCAGGTTTCTCTGAAATTTGGCACCATGTAGATGCATCAAATTTTGGAAAAGCCTCTTTCGACAGAAAAATAGAAAAAGATACACAAATCTTTTTCTGACTTACCTTTGGTAGTCTAGTAGGGTTTAGCTTCTTCCTCTGTTCCTGTTAAATCGGTGATAGACAACCGGAAGCCCATCAGGGTTCTATGTGTGGTGTAAGGGACATTTTGTTTGCCATAGCCCACTCACAGGGTTGCCAGATTCCTCTGGTTTCCATGCACATGGTTTTTCCCTATCGGTATTACTGAAGTGACATGCACATAAAACAAGAGCATTTGAAGTTAGGTGTGTACTGATTGCACACAACATTGACTGTGAAAGCCGTGAGCGCCCTCTGTATCCAATCAAAGCACTGTTATGGTTCACTCAGCCCACCCCACAAACCCTAGATATGCACAGGCCCATCAACAGGGAGGAGGGCAAAGAGGGCAATTGCCCCAGGGCTTAGCAATTGTAAGGGGCCCTGGGCTCTACTGCAGCAGTGGTGGTGGCTGGAGCCCCAGGCCCTTTAGAATCACTGCTAGGCTGCCAGGAGGTGCATTCCAGAGCCATGTGCTCCAGCCAGGCTGAGGGCAGGTGGGGGAGGGAGAGTACTGGGGTCTGGCTGCCCAAGCCCCACCCCTTCCACCTGAAGCCCCACCTCCATCCCAGGAGACCGTCTTGGTAGCCCACTGAGATGAAGGACAATATTGGCAATATTGTAACCCACTGAGATGAAGGAGAGCATTCATGCAGCCCACTCACTAGCCTGTGTTGCCCATTGCTGAACTAGATGCTTCATACCTACAGCCCCCAATGAAAAGTTTGAGCCCATTCTTTTGTAATAAATTGTAAAATTCCCAATGATTGCAACAGGAGCAGGGGCAGTGGCAGGTCATGGGTAGGCAACAGGAGCTGAAGGCATTTTGTAGGCTAAGTTCATGGACTTCTTTTTCTTCCTAAAAAGACTTTGAAGTCATAAGACCATTTAATTAACTGTTGTATACTATTATCCTGAAATTCATCATCAGGGTGAACTTGTTTCAGTCTGTGGGGCTTTAAGGCTTTGATTTAGCAAAGCTCTTCAGTCAATTTTAAAAGTACTTAGGTGCCTAAAGTTGCAGATAAGCACTTACTGAAATGTTCAAAGGCATGGAAGACTGGTAACAGAAAGGATCTGGGCAAGATGGCGCCACAGTATGGGTCCACATTAATGATGCTTTAAATTATTTATATGCCAGTAGGTGGGGGAGATGAGTTAAGTCAGTTTCATGGTTCTAGACCAGGGTTTCCCAACCTCTGGGTTAGGACCCAAATATGGGCCGCCATTATATTTCAAAAGGGTCACCAAGGGTGTGTCTAGACTAGATGGCTCCCTCAACGGAGCCATGTAAAGTAGTTTACCTGACATAATCAATGAAGATTTAAATAATCCCCCCCTTCATTAAAATAAAAATGGCCACCGCGCCGTGCTGACAATCAGCTGATCTGGAACAGCACGGCAGTCTAGACGCGGATCGGTCAACAAAGGAAGCCTTTGTTGACCACTCCCTTATGCCTCGTGAAAAGAGATTTACAGGAGCGGTCAACAAAGGCTTCCCTTGTTGACCGATCCGCATCTAGACTTCCGCGCTGTTCCAGATCAGCTGATTGTCAGCACAGCGCGGCAGCCATTTTTATTTAAATCACTGCTTCATTGACTATGTCGGGTAAACTACTTTACATGGCTCCGTTGACGGAGCCATGTTGTCTAGACACACCCCAAGTGTCTCCCCAGTTGGCTCTGCCCTCTCTCCTCCCCCCATTTTTTAATTGCCTTGAGTCACTAAGTCTTCCTGAATTGTCAAAATGGGTCCCCATCTGGAAAAGGTTGGGAACCACTATTCTAGACAGAATTTGGCCAGAGATGTTCTATAAAGAGGTAAAATTGTATTGTCTTCTCTTCTCAAAATATATGACAGCTTTATGAAAATAGAAGTCCACCTGAGAAAGCAATGCAGCACTGGTAATCTTCTGCAATTAGTTGCTTCAGCTTTGATGCAGGAACCTCTCCTATGTATAAAAGCCTTGCTAAAAAGGTGCAGAGCTTCTCTTCTCCACATGCAAATTCCAAAACTCAGCACCAGATTGAAAGTGAAATACAGTGGACATTTGTTGATTTTATAATGCCCACAAGCATCTACAGATGTGATCCCATGTAATGAAGCATGTGGCCCTAAACGGGAATTATTTGCAAACAGCAGGATCTCCTGGCAGAAGCACTGACACTTGCTGTGTTATGAAGGCTTCTCCTCTAAAACCATGTTTGGTTAGCACCTATGCCCTGTTGAAATTGGCACAGCAAATTCAGAATGGGAACAGTGCCAGCCTAGCAGATGGGAATGACTGTAGGCATGCCAGAGAACCAGTATGTTCATCAAGTCTGATATTAGGGACAGATTCCAGTCCAAGAATGTAAAAATGACAGGCTGTACACAGCGTCTGTAACTTAGGTTAAAGGAATATGCCATCTATTTTGAGTTACCATAGTGAATTCAGTGCTGAGACCTTGGAGCTTCAGGATTGCAACAAATGCTCTGCACTTATACAGCACTATCCAGTCTGTGATTTCAAAGCAGTTTGCAAATATCAGTGAAGTTAGCTTTATCACCACCCTGTAAGGAGAGTAAATATTAACACATTGTACAGATGAAGAAACTGAGACATAGCAGCATTAAGGGGCAGCTTATGCCCACTTTTGAGGTTAGAATATGGGACCACACTGCCCCAGAGAAAGCTCTGGGGGGATTCTGTCTCAAAAGACACAATACTCCCCAGCTCCCTGCCATGCAGGAGGTATGAATATGATGTATTATTCCTTTGATTGGTCCAGCTCTTCCTCTCACCTTTGGAGCAGTTTGCTCTCCAGAGACCATAGGAATTAAGGAACTTTATATTCCCATGAGTACGGGAATATCCACCCACATTTTTTATCCGCCTCTCTTTTTATCCACCCAAATTTTGCCCAAAGTGATTTGTCCAAGGTCAAATAGGTCATCTCTGGGACAACCAGGAATAAAAGCCCAGTCTCTCTACTCCAAGACCTGTGCCTTCACCACAAGACAATGTTAGCCTCTAAGGGTACGTCTACACTGCCGTGTTATTTTGGAATAACTGATGATATTTCAAAATAACGCAGAGCGTTATCTACATAGCAAGCCATTAATTTGAAATAATGTTGAGCTGGAGGACTTCTTACTCCAACTCCTGTAACCCTCATTTCAAGGGGAGTAAGGGAAGTCGAAGGAAGAGTGTTCTTCCTTCGACTTCCTGCTGTGTAGACAGCACCAAAAGCTGAATTAAGCTATTTCAACTTCAGCTACACAATTGACATAGCTAAAGTTGCGCATCTTAATTCGACTTTTGTCCTGATGTCGAGACATAACCTAAAGAGCCTGATACTGCAACCAGCTCTATACAAAGGCCTACAAAAGGGTCTACTAATTAGTCATGCCTCCATTTTACCCCACAAAACTAATGGAAATGCTTGAAAGTTTTGGCCTAATTATGGTCCTGCTTTGGGCTGGGGGCTACACTCGATGGCCTCCTAAGGTCTCTTCCAGCCCTAGGATTCTATGGGTACATCTACACAGCAACATTATGTCAAAATAACTTAGTCTGTGTCTACACAGCAGGCAGTTATTTTGAAATAATGTCAAAATGCTGTCAAACTGGAGGACTTCTTACTCTGACTCCTGTAACCTTCATTGTACGAGGAATAAGGGAAGTCAGAAGAAGAGTGCTCTATTTCAAAATAAGTTCTGTGTAGACACTCCCAATTTCTAAATAAGCTATGCAATTGACATAGCTCAATTCACGTAGCTTATTTTGAATTAAGCCCTGCTGTGTAGATGCACCCTAAGATTCTATGGTCTATAGTTTGCCCTCCTATACTGTTCTTCAGAGTAGCAGGCAGGACTGAGTTCCTCTCGCAGGCACTGGGAAGTAGCATAGGATCCAAAGGTGGAATGGGAGACATTCTGACAGGTTGTTTGGTGGGACTTTTATATCCTGGAAGGAGGGATTGGCTAGAGATCTGAAGGAGCACTTTGAATCACAAAGAGAGCGGGAACAAAGCATGAGCAAGTGATGACAACTATATATGTCATACATGATGAAAGCTAATTCCCAGATCTAGCCATTTAATTACTCCTGCGGTGAATGGAACCTTTTATGATGCTCCATCCAGGCTTCCTTTCAAATCACAATCTTAAAAATATAGCTGAAATGGGAGTGATGGATACAGCTCGTGATGAATCCACTAGTGAGAGGTGAATTTCACCCTCATTGAATAGATTTTGATTTCATGTCACAGCCTTTCAAAGGCATTAAACAGAAAACTTTTGATTTATACTTTTGAACAACCTGAATATACATCTATGATTTCTTCTGTTGCAAACATAACATGCAGGCTTATAATTTATTGTTAATCAGCTGTATCTTGTGTTAAGAATTCTTGTGGTATGTGGTGCAAAGCACCCTGTAGAGTTGAATGAACGGAATCCGATATGTCAATAACACTTTACTTTTTTTGCTTCCTGAACTAGTCTGCAGCCATTGAAGTTCAACTATATCTGGAGAGGAAAATCAGCTTATGTTTTGTACTGCTTCTACATGACAGTTCACAATGACTGTGATCAGTTTTGCTTGTTACCAGCTTTCTGGAGGGCAAAGTGAATGGAAATCCAAGGATAAAAAAGATTGCTGAACAAAATCACTACAGAAAATGCTAGTTCTGTGGAGTGGAACTGTTCAGTATTGCCAGCTCCATGCTGCATGTCAGCGGGCATTTGTGTACAGTAACAATTACAGTCTGAATTGTGTCAATATAAATTCAGTGTTGTGAGCACTCCAGCCAGGAAGGGAGTAAAGAGTTCCTCTGGTCACAATCTACTTCAGCCCAGTGGATAGGTGAGACTTGTCAAGCTTGGAGATAGGTGGAGCTTTAAAGCAAAGGATCCCTACTCAGTCCAATGCTGCACTCTGAAGGAGCAGGATTACAACTCAGATATCCCAGGTAGTAGGAGGTGCTGATTGGGGAAACGGCTCAGGCTATGTCTACGCTACAGCTTATATCTGCATAACGTATGGTGCTCAGAGATATGAATAAACATAACTTACACTGGTGCAGACAGTGCTGTGTTGGTGCAGCTGCATCACTCCAACTGCTCCACTGTAAATTCTTTAGTATAGCCATCTCTTGACTGCTCAAGCACTCACAGAAAGAAGTGGTGGGTCTTTTCTTTCCCTTTGGCATTCCAAAGCCTACGACTCTATTTTCTGTGGGCTACAGGAGCATGCTTTTTTGTTTGGACTATTTTAACTACCCTCCACAAGTGAGCAGGTGCCCTGAACAGCACAACTGGAAGACTGAGCCCTGAACTGTGAAACAGATGCAATGCCCATCTTTAAAGGGAGCATCTGAGATGTATAACCAACTACAGCTGCAAGCAAAGATACTTTGAATAAGTCCACATAGGGGTGGTGATCTATCAGGTAGTTGGAAAACTGGAAGAGATGGCTCCAATAACAAGTTTTGGCAAATATGAGATACAATTCCTGGTGAATTTAAGCTATTTACAGTTTACTGTAGTGTGGCAAATTTTAATGGAAAACTCAGGACTCAAATTTCAAATGTACTGCTTCTTTACTCACTAATGCACTTTTTTGTAGACCCTATTGGAAATGTATCCACTAGGAGACAGTCTTAGGCTATGAGAACTCATTTTCACAAAGGTCTGGTAGAATTAAGTTTGAACAGAGCTTTTAGATGTAAATAACAATGGCTATTCTGACTCCCCCTAAAAGCAACCGCTGAGACATACATAAAATATTAATATCGGCTGTTATGTCTTAACAGGGACTAAAAGCAACATTTAACAAGTGTTCAGTAATGGCAGGTTTGATGTTGTTAAGATCAAAAGCTTGTGAAGGTATTTTTGAAAGACATTCTAAAACAGGGTCATGACAAACTGCACAATACTCAGGAGACTTTAGGAAGGTTTTACTAACACGAAAAGACAGTGTTTGAGAACAAAGAGCACAATCTGAGTATACAGGAGCTGTAAGATAAACGGAGCAAAGAGAGGGAGAAATGTGTAAGTTTTAAGATAAATATAAAATGTACCTTTGGATTGCTAAACTTCAGGCTTGTATTAGAAGTCTAGAATAGATCTTAAATTTACCTGCTGCTTTTAACATAGCAGGATTTGTTATGGGGCCAAATCCTCCACAGCCAAGATGCAGAATGATTACATTATTACTGCACAGTATTAGAATTCCATATTAGTGAGCCTCAGTATGAGCTCTGTTATTTAAGGTGAGATAGGAAACATGGAGTGGTCCATTTGTTGTCATGTAAATTGAGCAGTCTCACCAAGAAAAATCCTGTACAACAAACACTAAATGTTTGGTCCCAAAATTAGTAGTGACAGATGTGCTTGAGGTTTATTATCATCACACTAACATCTAGTACTTCTAATGGGCTAAACAGATTCTGATGTTCAAATGAGAATCTAGTTAAAGGATAATAATAGGAGACAAGATTAAGGCAGAGTACTGGGAGAAGGAGAGCTGGGTACTGTTCCCAGTTTTGCCATGGAACTCCTTCTGTGAGCTTGGGCAAACCATTTAACGCCTCAATATCTTTATATTTAAAATGTGATTACTAATACCTGTTTGCAAGGGATATTGGGAGACTTAATTCACTGATACTTGTGACCTGCCTTGAAATCCTGAGAATGAAAATTGCTGATCAGAAGTACCATGTATTAGTTTATTACTACAGCAAGAGGTAAGTTAATGTACAGCGCTTTCAGCACTAATATAACACACTCTCTGATATTAAACTGTTTAAAAAAAAACCAAGGAGTGGTCTCCTGTTCTGCACATATGTAAAGACCAACACAGAGAAGTCAGAAGTTGCTCTGAATTACAGTGTCCTCCTCCTAGTCTATACTATAGGTCGTTCTAAAGCACATAGCAGCGGACAGTCTGGAATGTCAGAAGCAGCTAGCCCACACTGCCACTCACACAACCATAGTTTAATTGCTATTTTTAATGCATTAGCTGGGTCAAAGCTAGCACATGTACACCTGCCTCAGGGTATGTCTACACTGCAGAGTTTTTTGGAAAAATTGATGTTCTTCCAAAAAAACTTCAATTACGTCCACACTGCAATCGCGTTCTTTCAGAAAAAATAATTGAAAGAACAGAGGGGTTTTTCTGACAACAGTACACCTCTTTCTATGAGGAAGAACACTTTTTCCGAAAGAGCATTTGGAAAAAGGCATGTGTGGACAGGGAAGAGGGTTTTTTTTTTAAAGAAGAGGCTTCCAGGAAATAACACATGTGCCGGGGTGGCTGCTCTGTCCAAAGTAATCACAACTCTATAGTTCGTGTCTCCTGGCCCCTCTTAAAGCTGCAGGCACCCTGGACAAGCTTTGCGGCAGGAACCCAGCCCTGGAGCAGCACCCTGACCACGGCGAGGAGTCCTGTGACACCTTATAGACTAACTGAAGTGTAGGAGCATAAGCTTTTGTGGGCAAAGACCCCATGCATCTGACGAAGTCGCTTTTGCAGATTCAGACTAACACGGCTACTCCTCTGATACTTGACACCATGACCACGTGGCTCTCCCTGCCACAGGCCTGATCACCCATGGCACAGCCACAAGCCCCCCCAAGATCCTCCTGGCCCTTGCAGGGAGCAACACCAGGGCTACCAAGTGGCAGGCACCCTCGTGGTCTGGAGCAGAGATCCTGTCCAGGTGATCTTCAGGTGAGTGCTCTCAGTTTGTCACACACACAGGGCAGATGAGGCGGGTGCAGAGGAGATGGGGTGCAAGCGTTGCTTTGCCTGCTCGGGCTGGACAACATGCTGCAGTCCATGCATGTGGAAACATGTGCAGCGTTGTTGTGTGCCCATGAACTCAACAGGCAGCCCCTGAGCACCCTCAGGCTCCTGCTTCCAGGCTTCTGGCTCAGGGGAGGCCACACACACGTATGGCCCCGGAGTGAGGTGAGGGGGATGTCCTCCCACCACTTACCACGGCTAGAAGCAGGCTAGCCACAAGGACACAGGCATAACCCCATACACACCGAGGAGTGCCGCACACAGCACACAGGCATGCCTGCATGTATGAGGCACCACCTGCTCTTGCTGACAGCGCTGTGAGGTGCAGGTGTGTGTGTGCAGGCCACAGGGAGGGCCAGGCTGCTCCCGGCTCCCCTGCCACCCATGGGATCCTACTGTGACCAGACACTTTCCTTGCTTGCTTGTCCATGGGGGTGGGGGACAGTCGCCAGCATGGTTCCCTAGGCAACTCGGGGCCCCTGTGAGGCCGGGCCTGCTGTGCAGGCCACACGTGGACTTACTCCCGGCACCCCACCCCATCCTTTGGCCCGAGGACTGTTGGTCACTACTCACAGAAGAGTGCACAGCCTCAGGGATAGTGACTGCATGGATGACTGACCGCCTCTCCCTCTTTGTATTCTCCCTAGTCAGACCAGCCAGGACTGAGGGGAGAGCCACAACACCCAAGCCAGATACCCAACCCCAGGGGATCCGAAAGTGTTTGATGGTCCAGGAGGCAGCATGTGGGCATCCTGTGTAACAAGCAGCAAACCCTGGTGCAGACGGTTCAGGAGGACGCAGACTGGCAGACCCACATGTGGGACCAGCTTGGGCAGCAGGGCGATAAAATATGTGCCATCATGCGGGAAATGATGGCACACCCAGCTGCTGTCGCTGCTCCTGCCTACCCCCTTCTACCCTCCTTTCTATACCCATTGCCCCTCCCCTGCCTCCCAAGCAATGCCCAGGCCCTCTCCCCAAGCAATGTCCATGTTCCTACCCCTACCCTCCTGCCATCCCTGAGCCCGCTCAAGCCCCCACTCCTGCCCCCCATCCTGTGGTCCCCGGACCCACCCAACGCCAAGTTCGATGAGGTCCCTGCACCTAAGGTGGGACATCCAGCCACCCCCCACACCACTCCCAGCCCTCAGTCCCCCTGCAGGTTATGAGCCCCTCTCCCCCTCCCCAGCTTTTTTAATAACAGATTAATACAAAGTTCATTCTGTTCAAATCCAGACAGGTATCTTTAGTCTGAGGTCAGGGAAGGAGAGAAGGAAGGGGTTGTGGTGGAAAAGGGATATTGGAGCAAGCCAGAGGCCCCTACTGGAGAGGCCCTAGGGAGATTTATTGGGATCCTTGAGAGAAACTCTCTCTCAGGGCCTCCCGGATGTGCACCCCAGCCTGATGGGCCTGGCAGATGGCAGCTGTCCATGGCTGCTTAAAGAGTCTCCCCTTGCATCCAGACTCATCCCTCCCCCTCCCAGGAGGAAGGCCTCCACCTTCCCCTCCACAATGTTGTTTATGACACAACGTGCCAAGACAACCTCAGGGATGTTGTGCTCCCCCATGTCAAGATGGGACAGAAGGCACCTGAACCGTGCCTTGAGGCAGCCAAAGGCGCACTCCACCTGCATCCTCGCTTGGCTGAGGTAGGAGTTAAACTGCTCCCTGCTGGCATCTAGGTGATAGGTGTATGGCTTCATCAGCCAAGGCATCAGGGGATAGGCCGTGTCCCCCACGATGCACAGTGGCATCTGTACATCCAAAACCTCAAAGTCACAGCAGGAGAAAAATGTGCCAGCCTCCAGCTTCCCGTAGAGGCTGGAGTTGCTGAATACACAGGCGTTGTGCGCCCTACCCAACCACCTGACAAAAATGTCTGTAAACTGTCCACGGTGGTCAACCAGGGTCTGCAGCACCATTGAAAAGTAACCCTTGTGGTTGACATACTGGGCCACTTGATGCTCAGATGCATGGATCGGGATGTGGGTCCCATCTATGGCTCCACCACCCCCTCTCCTCCCAAGCCTGTGGAGCTACCCCCATGAGCCCCTCCCCCCAGCAGCAGGGATGTGCGAGGGTGGGACAACACAATCCCCCTGGGGACAGGGCTTCCCTCCCACCTCCAACCCTCTTTGCCCCCGCCCCCACCCTTTCCCAAGGGACTCCCTTTTCAAGGACTCCCCCCTGCAAGTAAATATTGATGTGTCAATCTGAAAACTGTTATCCCGCAAAAAAACTTGTCACATAAGTAGGGTTTTGCCAGTTCAGGACCAAACTCCTGGTGCATTAGGTTCAAATCTTGTAATGAGCTTCAAAGAAACAGCCCTCTTGTTCCGGGAGGGGGTCCCGTTGATTTCAGTGGGACTCTACATAGAGACAGGGGGTTGCTTATGCAGAACTCACTGCAGGATCAAGCCCTCACTGCTACCAATGCTAGAATTCTCTTCTTCTGCATTGTTAAACATCTGTGGCCAATGTAAACGCGCTTTCCAGAAATGACTACTGGGCTGTCTAAACTGGCCCTTTTCTGGAACAGTGTTCCGGAATAAGGACTTATGCCCGAGCGGGAGCAGCGTAGCTTTTCCGGAAATTCAAGGGCCAGTGTAGACAGCTCGCAGCTTATTCCGGAAAAGCAGCTGATTGTGTCTAGACTGGCAAGTTTATGGCAAGCCTATGGCTGTGTCTAGACTGGCAAGTTTTTCCGCAAAATCATCTGCTTTTGTGGAAAAACTTGCCAGCTGTCTACACTGGCCGCTTGAATTTCCGGAAAAGCACTGATGATCTCATGTAAAATCATCAGTGCTTTTCCGGAAAAACTATGCTGCTCCCGTTTGGGCAAAAGTCTTTTTCCGAAAGACTTTTGAGCAAAAGGGCCAGTGTAGACAGCATAGTACTGTTTTCCGCAAAAAAGCCCCGATCGCGAAAAAGGCGATCGGGGTTTTTTTGTGGAAACCCGCGTCTAGATTGGCCACGGACACTTTTCCGTAAAAAGTGCTTTTGCGGAAAAGCATCCTGCCAATCTAGACATGCTTTTCTGAAAATGCTTTTAACGGAAAACTTTTCCGTTAAAAGCATTTTCGGAAATTCATGCCAGTGTAGACGTAGCCTATTAGTAAAAATGTCACCACTTTTTGGAAATGCAAACAAAAGCTTTAAAACAGAACCTTCCTCAAGGTCTACTGTTGTGTTTTGTATCTAATTTGTGGTGCTTGCCTTTTATAATGCAAAATGAAGTGATGGTTCTTCTGTGTTTTGTACACTGATGGGTACACCAAAGTCAACTACAAAACAACTACTTCATAGCTTTTTAAAGTAGCTATTTTAAAGTCAGAAGGAACCATTAGATCTGTTCTGACCTCTCATATATAAGCCATTGAATTTCACCCAATTTGCCCTTTCTGAGCATAGTTATGTGCTTGACTTATGTATGTCGTGTAGCAGGTCCTTTTGACCATGGCCTCACGCGTATTGCCCACACTGCCACAGTAAAGCCCCTCACAAGAAAAACACAGGCCGCTGAGGTGGATCCAGAAACAGAGATTGAAGTCCCTCGGGTGATCAGCACAGTTCTCAGTAAACGGAACTTAACTTGGCAAGCACCCGGGCCAGAGGCCTTCAAGCCTCAGCACAGTCCTCAGTAAACGGAACTTAACTTAGCAAGCACCTGGGCCAAAAAGGTGCTTACACTAAGTTAACGAGCACACACACAAAAAAAAACAAAACAAAAAAAAAGGACAAGATAGGAATAAGAGAAATGAGCTGTCATATACATTAGTTAACAAGCACCTGGAGCAGGAAAACAAAAACCATAGCTAGCTTTCACATGCGCCAGTCGTGTCTGCATCAGGCACTGACCACAATGCCCTGGGGCAGACGTCATGTCACAAGGAAGGAACCCTAATATGGTACTGGATGTCAAAACTATAGTATAAAGCACCCTGAGCCCTAAGATCAGGGAGGTTCTACATCCGTGGTCCCCAACCCGGTGCCCGCGGGCGCCATGGCGCCCGCCGGGCTCTTTACATGCGCCCGCGGAGCAATCTGGGCTGGCAGGTGCCAGCCCCGGGCGCATGGCCGGTCCTGGCCCCGGGGGCGCCGCGCGTACCCTTGCCAGCTCCGGCGCCGGCCTTGGCCCCGCCCCCGGGAGCACCGCGCGTGCCCTGGCCCCGGCCCCGCGGCGCTTACGGGGGGAGGGCGCCGGCCCCGGCCCCGCGGCGCTTACGGGGGGAGGGCGCCGGCCCCGGGAGCACGGCGCTTACGGGGGGAGGGCGCCGGCCCCGGGAGCACGGCGCTTACGGGGGGAGGGCGCCGGCCCCGGGCGCGCGGCGCTTACGGGGGGAGGGCGCCGGCCCCGGGCGCGCGGCGCTTACGGGGGGAGGGCGCCGGCCCCAGCCCCGTGGCTATGGGGGGCCCTGCCCCCGGGCATGCGGCTGGGGGGGGCCGCCCCCGGGCGGGCAAGTGTCCCCGCCCCCTGGCGCCCAGCGGGCGAACGGCCACGCCCCCTGGCGCCCGCCAACCTGAAAAGGTTGGGGACCACTGTTCTACATCAAGATAGAAGGCACGTATCATCCAGCCTGGCTAAAGGGTTGATCACCAAAGGCCACCTCCTACCCACCGAATCACGAAAGGGTGTACGAATCCGGAGCATGCTATGTTTTGTTTTGCGTCTGTGCATCGTAATTGTTACTGGGCTTGTGAGTATTGCTTACCATTGTATTAACCATTTCATATTTAGAGGTTGTTAAGTATACGTAGATTAATGACTAACTCCACCAGCTGTTCAAAGATAACCATAGAAGGATTGGCTACGGGAGGAGTTTTTATTATTGCTGTATTGGTTTTATTTGTTATATATATATATATATTTGCATGCTGCACTAAGACGAATCAGAGACAGTGATTTCATAAAATAAAACTGAAGTTAATAAAGTTTGTAATTGGTTAAGTGTATTTAAGTCTCAGGCTTTCCTCCTTCGCAGCCCGTCCCTCGCCATAAACGCCACCCGTAGACAATCTTTCGAACCTCTGGTTCATCAATGTATATCTTCAGTAAGGCATCCTATCTTAATTTGAAGACAAGAGGTAAGGAAACCACCATTGCCCTGGGTGGTTTGGTCAAATGGTTTATCATTTTCACTGTTAAAAAAATTCACCCTGCATTATTTTTAATTTAAATTTGCCAGGCTTTACCTTCCAGCCATTGTTTCTATGCCTTGCTCCACTAGATTAAAGAGCCCTTTAGTACTCAATATTTTACTGGGTATTATATACTTTATAATACTTAAGGCAAGACACTTCTCAATCTTTTCCATAAACTAAACAGTTTGAACTCTTTAAGCCTTTCACTTTGTTTTTCCAGCCCTCAGACTATTTGGCTATGTCTAGACTGGCATGATTTTCCGCAAATGCTTTTAACGGAAAAAAAGCACTTTTTGCGGAAAAGCGTCCGTGCCAATCTAGACGCGCTTTTGCACAAAAAAGCCCCGATCACCATTTTAGCCATCGAGGCTTTTTTGCGCAAAACAGTACTGTGCTGTCTACACTGGCCCTCTTGCACAAATGATTTACGCAAGAGGGCTTTGCCCGAACGGGAGCAGCATAGTATTTCCGCAAGAAGCACTGATTTCTTACAGTAGGAAGTCAGTGTTCTTGCAGAAATTCAAGGGGCCAGTGTAGATAGCTGGCAAGTTTTTCCGCAAAAGCAGCTGATTTTGCGAAAAAACTTGTCAGTCTACACACAGCCTTTGTGTGGTTATTTTCTGCATCCTCTCCAATTTTTCAGTATCCATTTTAAAATGAAAACACCAGAATTGTATGCAGGATTCCAGTATGAGTCTTAGTATCATGGTAAACAGAGGTAAAACCACCTCCCTACTCCTACTCCTCCGTTTAGGCATTCCAGGATCACATTTACTCAATTGATCACACCATTGCATTGGGAACGTATACAGAGCTGCTTGTCCATATGACTCCTAAATCCTTTTCAGCATCACTGCTGTCCAGTCCCTCTTTCTGTTGGTATGACCACATTCTTTGATCCTAAATGATCATAGTTAAGTACTATGAAGCAACTTGCATTTTTTTCTTGGAAGATTGTGCGCATTTCTTTTTTGCCTTCATTTTTTAACTAGTATAACAACTCTACTGTTTTAAGGATGCCTTTTATAGAGCAGGCAATAAATATTCCTTATACACAACATGACATCAACTAACTCTTGATCAACATGTCAACAACAATCATGCGAAGATGAGCATTTTCTTTAAGAGAGGGAATGCAAAAACCGATCCAAAACTTCTAGACCACTAAAAGGTGCAGCACTTCCATGACTCGTGAAGGCAGGGGAAATGAAGGTGTTGTCACTGGAAATGATTTATCAAAGGAAGCCTCAGAGCCTAGCGCCCAAGATGCACTCTAGGGGCAGGGCACCCACGGGCACTGCCGCTGGGACATGCTCCTGGGGGCAGGGACCAGCTCCCACTCCGGCGCGGCCCGGCCGCGCTTGCTTGGCCCTCAGGCCCGGCTCCGCAAAGGGATGTATCTCTGTGCGCAAAGGGCCTGGCGCTGGGCTAGGAAGGCGCGTGCGAGGAGAAAGCAAGACCAGGCCGGGAGCGGACTCGCAGACTGAGCGCGCCAGCTGGGCGCTAGGCCGGGGGAGGGCGGGGCTGGGGCGGCTCCGTCCCGCCCCCTCCGGCGGGACCAATAATGTTGCTACAAAGTGACCTTGAGGCGCAGCGTTTGCGTCGCCCACCCAGCATCCGGGCACTTCTCGGCCCCGCCGCGCCTGCGCCCCGCGCCTATTCAGTCCGCTCGACCTCTGCCGCTGCAGCCGGTAAGTGGCGGTGGGGGGCGGGCAGCCGGGGCCCGGCCCCATGGAGCCCGCGGCGCCCCCGGCCCTAACGCTCTTGCTCTCGTTGCAGAGAGGCGGATTCCAGCGTCCAGAAGGCCCCGGGGACACCGCCCAGCCCGCTGCCCTCTGCCATGTTCGCCTGCGTGAAGCTCGCCTCCTCCCCGGCCCTGGTGAGTGCGGACAGGCTGCGCCGGCAGCCGCCGCTGCGCCCCCGCCCGTCCCGCCAGCCGGGCTCGAGTCCGAGCGGGGAGGCGGCGGCGGCAGCAGGCGCCCCCTCGCGGGCAGGCCCCACCCCGGGGACGAGGGCTTCCCCGGTTGCAGCAAGTGAGCGGCTGCGGGGCTGGCTGCCCCGGCTCCTGCTGTCGGTCAAGGCCCTGGCCTGCCGCGTGGGGCACGGAGCGGGGCCGTGCGGGGAGAGAGGCGGCCCCCTGGCCCGGCGCTGCCCGTGAGGCCTAGCGCCCGCTCAGCCCCTGGCTCTAGGTCAAACTCCAGCCTGCCGCTTCCGCGGTGCAAGAGCGAGTCTCTCCGCCCGCCGCCCCTTCGGCTGCCGCGCGCAAGCCCGCGACCTCTCCGTTATGCCGCGGGCATGGGCTGGGCTCGAGTCAGCGTGACCTTATAGTGCTGGGAGCCCAAGGACACCAGCAGGCCGCGCCGGAGAAGATTCATTCATTCTTAGCGTACTAGATTGATTTTTTTTTTTTTTAAACTTTCCGGTTTCTCCTCACAGCTAAGGACTGCAGTGAGATTTTTTTTTTTAGCTCTAAAACTTTAGAGTAGGTACAAGACTAACGTCTGTGTAATTTCCCTGGTTAGTGATGACGTGGTGACATTCACAAATGAGCTAGTTAGAAGCACTTGTTTTAATGATATAAAGGTTAGCAACTTGAATAGTAGTATCAGGTTACAGATGTTCAGTATCCTGTCTTCATTTCAATTTCAAAATGTGCCATCTCTCCTTTTGTTTGTATTGCTATTAGATATATCCTACTTAAAATGTTACTTGCCTTTGTTATTACAGTACTGCTTAATAATTGCTCAGAATAATGGATTAGCATTAACCTGAGCACCTGGAATTAAAAGAATCCATTCCAGAAAAGGGAGCTTTTAGTTAGGGATCAAGTGACATATATGGAAGTTTTCGTATTGATATTATTAGGTATACCAATGTCTGCGAACTAGGGATGTTAAATTTAGTTTAATCAACCCTGCTGCGGCTCTGCCTTTTAAAGGTATTAAGAGCCTATTGTCTCAATACCTTTTAAAAGGCTAAAACCCAGTAGGAGCTAGGACAGCTGACTCCTGGCTTGTTCTGGGTCAGCCTTTTAAATGTAAAGGCTGGTGCGCAGCGGGGGGAGACCCAGCACAAGCCGGGAGTCAGCTGTCCCAGCCAACAGGCTCTTAATACATTTAAAAAGCAGGGGCACAGCATCTGGGAGTGGGTGCAAACTGGGAATCAGTTGATTCCCAGCTCGTACCCAGTCTCGCTAACCCCTGTCTCCTGCAGAGTCAGTGCTGGGGGAAACTGGCTTTTAAGCTGGCTCCTCCCAGCACTGGCTCCTGTCCCGTTTGTTCCCTTCCCTCCTCCTCTTCTCTCCCCCCCCCCCCCCCCCATCAACTAGTTGAGTGACTAGTTGACTATCTGATAATCTTTTGCTTATCAGATAGTTGACTGGTCACTTATGCCTACTGCAGATTGCCACTGGTCACTGCTGTGACGAGTTAAGTCCTTGGTCTTACAAAAAAGACTAAATCAGTGCCGTTATGTAGAAACGTTTGTGATCAATTATGTAACGTTGTCTTCTCTTACAGATCCGTGCAGGATCAAGAGTCTTGTACAGACCAATTTCTGCATCAGTGTTGTCTAGGCCAGAGGTCAGGACTGGAGAGGTACCTTATAAACTAAACTCTGTAGCTTCCTAAACTATCTGGTGAGCCCAAGTGTTCTCATCCTAGCTTTCAAATGTAATTTCCTAACTAAAATATTGACTGTATGACAGAGTCATCTAATAGATTTTTTTCCCATTTAACGCTTCAATCCATTATATTCAGCAAGTAATGTATATGTCTGAACTTCTAATCACAGACTCTACTTAATGCTTTAGTATTTCTGGTTTAATGTGTTTGTAATAGAAGAATAGCACAGTAACTCAGAACTTCAAAATAGCTATGGAATATCTCAGTTTGTCTCTGTATTTAAATGTTTTGCATGTTTGTTTCTTAGGGCTGCTCAACACTTCATGGGGTCCAGAGCGCTGTCTCCCAAGTAGCACTTAGAGAGTTCCAGACTAGTGCTATCAGCAGGGATATTGACACTGCTGCCAAATTTATTGGTGCTGGCGCTGCCACAGTAGGAGTGGCTGGTTCTGGTGCTGGTATTGGAACTGTCTTCGGTAGTCTAATCATTGGTTATGCCAGGTAATCCCCTCCACTTTTTTATACCACTAAAAGACTTACCTGGTGTTGCTCACGGCAGGGGGCTGGGAGTATGGTGGGTGCAGGACTCAGAACACAGGTTTGGGGAATGTGAGGTCCTCAGGGTTGGAGGGTGTGGGGCACAGGAGTCAGAATAGGGGGTTGGGAGGTGTGGGGAACTCAAGGGAGGAGGCAACTGGCACCTGCTCCCTGGGGCTGGGGAGCTTGTTGCCCCCCTATAGTCATTCTAGAGTATAAGTTTCTGCTATTAGCCCTCTCTCTTGGTTTGATGTGAAACAGTTGCATTCCAGGCACATTCCATTGTCCTGCAACAACCAAAGCCTTGCCTTCCTTTAATTTATAAGAGGAAGCTGCATACCAAATTTGGTGGTCCTAGCTCTTACTGTTTAGGCAGAGTTCCTGTGCAGATTCACACATGGATGAACACACAGACACACAAACTCTCAAATATGTAGTAGATTTAAGTTGTATGTACTAACTTTTGGTGGGGTCATTCCAAGATTCTGGAAAGCGGTCAAGGGCTGCCCTTTTCTGTGGAGGTGCAGGATCTAGGATGGAGGCTGGGTACAGAAGGGTGCACAGATTAAGGGACTGGGATGGAGGAGACAGTGTGAGGTCTGAGGGAGTTTGGATGAAGGTGAGGCTTGTGACCTGGGTCAGAGGATTAGGGTGTAGGGTCTGGGAAGATGTTTGGCTGCAGGAGAGGGTTCTGGCCTTGGGAGGGACTTGTGATCTGGGGCAGAGGAGTGCAAACAAGTTTGGATGATGATCTGGGGGAGGGAGTTGGCATGCAGGAGGGGCAGGGGTGCCAGAGGCAAGCTCTGGATGGGAGGTGTTTACTTAAGTGTCTCCTGGCCAGCACTGCCAAGACAGGCTGGGATCCCTGCCTGCCTGCTGCAGCCCCAGACCACTTAGAGCTGCAGGCTGTTCCCTCCATGTGGCTCGTGGCTCTGGGAGGGGGAAGAGGCTTGTGCTGCCCCCATCCTCCAAGCCAATCTCTCAGCTCCTATTGGCTGGAAACAGTCTCCCTCTCTCTCCAGAGCAGAGGGCTGCTGCAGCTCTGTACCTGAGGGGCCTGGCAGGGTGGTCAATGGACTAGATCTGGCTTGCAGGCCATATTTTACCCAGCCCTGATATATACCTATTGATAAATTTGAAGATGTAGATTAGTAGCAGAGTCTTGATGATCTTCCCATAAAACAATCTGCATGTAGAATTGAAATAAAGCTCCTTGAATAATTTATCTAACATGTTAAGTTCTTGGTGAGATGGAATATTTGTTAATGACACACCAGGAACAAGTGCTGAATCTCTAAGGCTGGTCTATACCATGTGGCTTTTAGCAACACGGTCATGTTGACGTTACTTGCTAAAAGTAGCAGTTTAAATGCTGGCTGTTGGCACTTGTAAAAGATTACTTCCATCCTCTGTGTGGGGTTCACATTGTCACAGGATGGAGCTCTTGCCAACAACAAGCTGTTCGCATTGCCGCTTGCTACGGCAATTTTTTTGTCTTTCAGATGACTTTTTTTTAGCACCTAATGAAGGACCATTTTTTTGTCCTAAGTGCAGACAAAATATAAGGCCTACTGTGTGCTACACCCCTGGCACCCATCTAACCTTTGCAATGTCAGCTACGCAAATAACATAGTTGAAGTTAACGTACTTACTGAGGTGTCTTTCATGCAGTAAGGTCAGTTGGGGCTACTTTCCTGTCAACTTGGCTACTCTTCATCTTGGTGGAGTTCTGGAGTTGATGGAAGAGAACTCAGAGGTCGATTCATTGTGTCTTAAGTAGATGCAATAGACCAACCACTGGTGGATTCTTTTTTTTTCTCCTGCAGAGTCAATCCATCACGTAGTGAAGACAAGGCCTAAGATTAGATGTCAGTAAATGCAAACCTTAGGTGACTTACGTCTAGCTACAGCTAAATCAGGGTTTCATGTTTAAGTGCCAGTTTCAACTCAGATTTCAAAACCTATCCTAGACTGAATATAACTTTAAAATATTTTGTAGGGAACCAACTGGATGGTGAATGTGTAATTGTACATGGTTAACCAATGAGCCTGGGCAGCCTCTGTTCACAACAACCAGGGTTTGCTGCTGAAGCAGCCCCCTGCCTGCAGCCAGCATGGGTCACCATGAACAGGGCTGCTGCGACCAAGCAGTCCTGGTTCACCCAGGTCCATAACTGCTGAATCTCTGCATTTTAAATGTAATAAGAGCTTCTGGGCTCTTACTACATTTAAAATGCAGAGCGGCAGCAGAGGTAGCTCCCAGACATGGCTCAGACTGGGTCCAGCAGCCTATTAATGGGGCTTCTTCCGTGAAGCAGCCCCTACCTCCGGTGGTTGGGGCTGGCTGCAAATGGGAGCCTGTGGAGCAGCCTCTGCTTGGGCAAGCCTGGCCTGCCATGGGTAGCCTTCTTTCTCGCCCTTCCCCCCACCACTCCCCTGTGCTACTGCCTCTGCTTTTAAGCCAGCTTCCCTGAGCACTGGCTCTTGCTTCCCACCCCTTGCTTTGCTGCCTCTGATACAGGCAGCAGTAGTATCAACTCAACTATTCGCTTACAACCCTAATTCCTGCTACTAAGGAAACAAACAATTGGCACAGGCAGGAAGTGACTTAAATTAGCAGTAGTGTTGCTGCTTTCTTTTCACCCACCCACTACCAAAAAAAAAACCCAACATTGTTTCTATTTGCAAATCTCTTATGAAGTGTTAACCTGGCACTAAAAGCCTGGTTTTATTTACCATTCAGGAATCTAAAATGTACTATATCTTGGTACTACAAACGAGGATTGTTTCAGACTGGCATTTGTAGTGTTTTTTTATTCCCCCCACCCTCCCTCCACTTCCAAGGGAGGCAGATGTTACAAGGTACTAATCCTGAATTACTTTCTGCTCTCTACTTGAAGCATGGAAGGAAAAGATACTCAGTTGCAGTTTTGCAACACCAAGAGGGCTAACAAGCCATGTAAGGCAGATAAATAGTTGTTACAGCTTATCTGTAAGTGACCTAAATATTACAGGGACATTCAGTATAATTCTGGATGTATAACCTGTTCAAGCCCTTTGTAATGCTCAGTTTTGTACCTTACATACCAGGGGAATTAACCAGAGAAATCTTAGACTGGTAGATAATTACTGCATATGAACTCTGTATATGTTGATATGTCCATCGTCAAAGCTTCTTTTGGTTTTGCACTCTTATAGATAAGGCCTTCATGTTTGGGGAGGGGGGAAATATCATAGATACACTGCATATCAATATACCCTGTTTAACAACCTAATTCTAGTGTTAACTTACTCAGAAGTCACTATGTTGTGATGGGCTTTGTTAACATTTATGTGGGGTTGCAATGTGTTTTCACTGCTAATGTAGGGGACTTGTAGTATGAAAGTAATATTTAAAATCCTTAACTGGCTCTCTCAAATGCATCAAACAACATTCACATAAACCGTTTTATACACAGACTAACAATCTTATACTTCAATACTCTCTTCTAGAAATCCGTCTCTGAAGCAGCAGCTATTTTCATATGCTATCCTGGGATTCGCCCTGTCTGAAGCTATGGGTCTCTTTTGTCTGATGGTTGCTTTCTTGATCCTGTTTGCAATGTGAAGAGATCTGCTGCTCGTAATATTGGCATTAGTAAACTATGAATGTAATTGTATGTATCTTACTGGGGCTCCCAAATCTTGATGTGGAAATGAACATTATTTCCAAAGTCATTTAATTAAAGACAATAACTTTATCTGTTTGGCTGTGGCCTTCGTTTATTAATATGATCACTTTGTCTAGTGGATGTGAGAATGTTGGTTCATGTGACAAATTGTAAATGGGTGCAATAGTGATCTGCAGTCACCACAAATTTCTCCTTATCTCTCTGAATTCACAAGAAGTACAAGACCCTGAAATCATAACTTCAAAGTAACAAGTTCAAAAATCCACATTTAAGGATTTGTCTGTGTAGTCACTGCATATGTCATGTCTATTTTAGTTCTGAGTTGAATGCATTTGTCACTTGGCTTTCTAGGTAAAGACCCATAAAAATAGCCTGCCAAAGGCTATTGGTGATCTTAGGTGTATGAAATACAGGCAGTCCCCGACTTACGTGGATCCGACTTACGTCGGATCCCTAGATACGAACGGGGTGAGGCAACTCCCACACATGCGCAGCAGCATTCCCGGGGCTCGCTCACCTGGGTCCTAGGATCCTCCTCCTCCTCCGGCCGGCTCCGACTGGGGTCCTGCAGAGCTGCCGGGCAGAGGAAGAGTGCCTCCCCATGCCCGCTGGGCCCCCCCCCCCCCGTGGCCTCGCATCCTGCACGCCTCCCCCCTCCCCCCCTGCCAGCAACAGGCTGCCCCCTCCCCTGAGCAAGAGGCTGCGGAACAGCAGACAAAAGCAGCCTCTCAGCCCCTCCTCCCCCTATACATGCTGGGCTCCCTGGGCAAACAAAGACTCCACCAAAACAAAGTGCTGGCCTCATTGTGTTAGCAAAAAAAGGACCCTCCTCCTAGAACCCTGGGTGGTGTGTGGAAATAAAGCTATTAGTTCAAAGCATGGTGCAGAGCTGTTTGGTATTTGATGAGTTACTCCTTTAGTCCTGAGTTTGTCACAGGGACAGAAATAGATGTGAAATCTTCTGAACAGGGGAACAGACAGCAAAACAAACATTAGAGGGGAGTTAACCTTTCCCTATGCTATCCAAAACTAAAAAAAATGTTTGGCTAGAGTTTCCCCTACAATATGTACCAGTTCCGACTTACATACAAATTCAACTTAAGAACAAACCTACAGTCCCTATCTTGTACGTAACCCGGGGACTGCCTGTACTAATGATTTTTTGTAATGACATTTAGAGACAATTAAACTTTGACTGCCTTCCTCTAACTTTTTTGTTTCCTGCTCCCATGTTCAATTCCAATACTGCTGAACTTGATAGTGTATTCCCTAGCACCTTTTCTTCTGAGGCTCAAAAGCTGGGGTAGTCAATACACTGACCAAATCTGGACTATCAAATGGTTTTGAATGGACTCTAAAATCTTGATTTGCTTATTTTTCTCTGGAGTCTAGACTCTGACATTACTTTGACCAAGAAATTTGGACAGTCTCAAAAAATAGACTATTATGAACAATCAGTTTCACACATACAGAATGGGAAGCGACGGTCTGGGAAGGAGTATGGCAGAAAGGGATCTAGGGGTTATAGTGAACCACAAGTTAAATATGAGGCAGCAGTGTGATGCTGTTGCAAAGAAAGCAAATGTGACTGGGATGCATTAACAGGTGTGTTGTGAGCAAGACATGAGAAGTCATTCTTCCACTCTACTCTGTGCTGATCAGGCTTCAGTTGGAGTATTGTGTCCAGTTCTGGGCACCACATTTCAAGAAACATGTGGAAAAATTGGAGAGGGTCCAGAGAAGAGCAACGAGAATGATTAAAGGTCTAGAGAACATGACCTATGAGGGAAGGCTGAAGGAATTAGGTTTGTTTAGTTTAGAAAAGAGAAGATTGAGGGGGAACATGATATCTGAAAACTGCTATTTAAAAGGGTGTCAAAAGGAGGAGGGAGAACTTGTTCATCTTGGCCTCTGAGGATAGAACAAGAAGCAATAGGCTTAAACTGCAGCAGAGGAGGTTTAGGTTGGACAGTGGGGAAAAGGTTCCTGTCAGGGTGGTCAAACACTGGAATAAATTGCCCAGGGAGGTTGTGGAATCCCCGTCTCGGGAGATATTTAAGAATAGATTAGATAAATTTATATCAGGGATGGTCTAGACAGTATTTGGTCCTGCCATGAGGGCAGGGGACTGGACTCAATGACCTCTTGAGGTACTTTAAGAGAGTCTCTTTCTCATAAGACTGCTAGATCCAGAAGCTTGGCCTGTTTCAAATATTTTTCAAAAGTGGCTCTGCATTTCACTCTCCTGTGGGCAAATTTTGGGCTTGGTTGACTCTGTGTAAGAAACATTTAAAGTACCAGAGTGTGAACTATTCTAGAGTTATTCTTTAACAAGCAATGTTAATAGGGGTGATGACCATATGCAGCTTTTATTTTCTAAACAGGAGTACATTTTTCTGGATCATCTTAAGAGATCACTTTAATCTCTACATGTGTCCTTGGTGGGGGAGATCAGGGAGTGGGGTCAACACATGTAGTGGCTTGTTAACTCTGGTTGCTTTAAAAAAAGTTACCTGCTGTGACAGAAGTAATTTGCATGGAAACTATAAAATCCCAAAAGCTGGATTGATTATTTTTTTGTGAAGTAAGCAAAGTAATGTAAGTTGAGCTGGTAATAAATCTTGTGGCTGACTTACACAATTAATACACAGAACTCCCCACTTTCTATAACAAATATTATTCAGTTTTAGCTGCTTTACTAGCATGATTGTAAAAATAGTTATGACTGACTCTAAAATAAAATTAAATTGTCATAACCTGCATGGCAGCAACATTAAGTACATAAGACCCCTTATCTCATACAGAAGCTGAGTTGGGCAACAACTTATTAAAGATGTGGATGATCACAACTGCTCGTTCTAACCTCCCAACTAGAAAAACATCATTAATGTTCATCTTAAACTTAGTTTCTGAAATGTTGTAACTTAAGGAATTTCTTGCAATTTTTTTATCAACTTTACTTCAAACCAAGCATGTTCTGTTATTTCCCCTATTTAGTCCATCTTATTGCAGAGCAAACATGTAAACATAAAGCGGGCACCAGAAAATTCTTTGACAGAATTGTTTACACATAAGACAAACTGGACACTTGTAGTATCAGTACTGAAGTATTTTTTTTCTCCTCTTAGGAGTAGTGATGAAATACTGTTGATTAACCAATAAGCAAAAGCTTATCAATTAATGCTATAGACTACATGCATTTCCCCTTCTCTTCCTCTCTCTCTCCTTCGTCTCCCCCCAATGTGCTAGTAAACTATTTACAGGCTAGCCAACAGCCTGGCTCAGTCCTGGCTTGCAGTGGGTCTGGGGCCTGCACCTGCTGGGGTTCTACATTTAAAGTGCATTAGGAGCCAGGTGGACAGGCAGCCTGGCTCAGTTCCAGCTTGTGACTGGCCTGGCAGCTCAGATTTGCTCTGACGGGCTGCTGCTTCTGTATCGGAGGCAGCAGCGCAGGGCAACAAGCAGCTGGTCCACAAGGGGAGCTGTTTTTCAAACCTGCTCTCCTCACAGACCAGCTCCTGCCTGACACTGCGCTACTTCCTCTGATACAGAGGCAGTAGGGTGGAGTGGCAGGGGCTCTTTGGGAGTGAGGCCAGAGCACGCTGCCAGCCCCACTCCCAGGGACTAAAGTAATGGATAATAATTCTTGAGGTTATTTGACTATTCCATTAACCAATATTTAACATGCCTACCTGGGAGATGCTGAAGAGCAAAAAGCTGCCACTTTAACATGTATCCATTTTTTTTGTATGTGCGTATTATTCTTCAATATCCTAGCCTTAAACCTGCAGGCCACTTAGTTTTTAGTGTATATTAACTGCTTCAAGTACACAAGAGAGCCTTATTTTCAAACCACATCAGTTAATGTAAATAGGCCTAATCAAGCTCCTACCTTCTGCAAGCTCAAAGCGGGGATAGGATACCAAACAAGCTTTAGGGGACAACACCAACCTTCCCCACCTTCACCCTTATAGTGAAGAGCCAAAATGTTGGCATGGTGACACCTATGTCTTACATCGTTTGGAGATAGTGGAAGAAGGAAGCTAAAAAGTCTCTGCAAGCTACTAAGCAATCCTCTGACACAAATCTCTGTTGAGAAATAGCAGTGAGCTGCTCTCACTGCCAACAACCCAAAATTTAGTTTCTAAAAAATCTTAGTGTGGCAACTTTAAAATAAATCCAATTGTTCAGTTTATTCCCTAGATAATAGGAGCTCGATGAACCATCACCTTTGTTGTTTGCCATCAAGCAATAATGCATTTTTGTCACTTGCACTGCAATATTGCCTAGAGCGCCCATTGTGGTTTAAGAACCCATCATTTTAGGGATTGTACAAAACCATAACAAAACTGAAGACTTGCCCATTTAAAGAACTTTTGAGTTTCTTGGAGATGTGATGTTGATGTAACCAATTTCAAATCTGATATTTCTACCCTTCCCATAACAGATAATCTACCAACTTGAATACAATTGTTTTGTTTATAGCAGGGAAAGGATGCAAAAGTTAGGTTATAATGTACATTTAAAGGGACATGGATCTAGCTGATTTTTTAAACTGACTTTTTTTAACAGAACTCTTGGAAAAAATATGGCTCTAAGGGTGTTTTTAACAAGGTTTTTTTTTTTTAATTTGTATTGCTGTAGTTAAAAATCTCACAACAAATGATCTGGTAGTACTTCATAGACTAACAAAACATGTAGATGGCATCATGAGGTTTTGTGGGCACAGCCCACTTCTTCAGATGACCAGAATGGACTGCCTACGAAAGCTCATGATGCCATCTACATGTTTTTTAGTCTATGAAGTGCTACCAGACTATTTGTTGTTTTTTTCTGTACAAACTTAACTCAGCTACCCCCTGAAGCTTAAGAATCCCAGTCATGTCTTAAGACCTCATTGTGTGAAGCACTTTACACACTGAAAAAAAACAGTCCTGGGTCTGCTGTTATTTAAAGGGTTCTTTTGGTGGACCCATACATAACATTACCAAACATGCTTGCAGACACTTCTCATGCATCTCCTGTTCTTTTTTCTGTGATAATGATTATACAACTAATTGGAGAGACAAGATGGGGGAAGTGAGATCTTTTATTGTGCCAACCTCTGCTGTTGAAAGACAAGCTTTTGCACTTTATTCAGAGCTCTTCTTCATGTCTGGGGAAAGTATTCACAGTATCACAGCTAAATACAAGATGGACAGATTGTTTAGCATCACAAATGTTGTAATGCACCCATGCAAGGTGAAGTTGGAGGATTAACACTTATGTAGTCAGAGGACAAAGAAGGAGGATTGGGTGAATTATAGATTGAATGTATGGCTCATGTAAAACACTGTCTTTACTGAGTCCATGATTTTTAGTCTAACAAAGTTGTGAGTTTAAGCTCCCATGTTTGTGTTTTGAAGATGATGCACAGATTTCCTTTGAGGATGAGGACTGAGAGGTCAGATAATTCACTAATTGACAAACTGGAAAAAAATCATTTTATTCTTTATTCTCAGAGGAATTTTAGCTGCTACATTTGTATCTACGAAAGTTAAATGTTTCAGATGGAAATACGATTTGAGTCGACATTGTCTGACCCATTATGGAATACTTACTGTCACTTAATGATCAACAAGCCTCAGATACGTCAATTAAATGTGAAATATAGATTCAATTTTTACGTGTAATTGAGCTATTGCTTTAGGTATAATTAAAATAAAAATTTACATAACTAAAGGAAACAGTTAAAATTTATAGCAATACTTTTTTGCTGCATTGTTTAAGGACATAAACATTCTAGTTCAAAAAGACAAACTTGTAAAGAAAGATCCTTTTGTTTTCCCCATTACATTTTAGGCATAAGGTTGCCGGATGGTTTCAACAAAAATTGTGACATTAAATCACAATCTACATTACATCTTATTTAGAAAATACTGGACATTTATATTTTCTCAATTTGTTTCCCGAACAGAAAGCTCAAATACTGGACTCTCCAGTTCAAAACCGGATACCAGCCAGCCCTATTTAGGCATTGTAGTCTTGAGGAAATTTCATTGCCCTGTTAACTGTGAGACTCACTAATATTAATTGGATTCAGGTGACCATGTGGACTACACTTTGTTCTGCTGATAACACTAACATTTTGTTATATATATAATTTGCAGTCCAAGTATTTGTAAAACTTATGACTGCATTTTGAAGAGCTAAAAATATATCTACCACTTCAGTGTAGCAATAAGCAATGTTTAAATTACATAACATTTTCCTGCTTCGTTTATAAAACTTTCCTTGCTGTCTTGGATCAGCCACAAAGATGCTTTTAGTACTGTAGTTGCTGGAATTTTCTAATTAAAATTCAAAATGTTTTAGCTAACATTTTGTATTTTATTTAAAAGGACATTGTCAACTTAAAAATCACCGCAGTCTAATTTTGAACATCACAAGTTGTTAGAGCTCGGTCATACAGAACAATGACAATTGAGTGTTACACGTGGGCAGTTGCACTCAGTGTACATCAATACTGATGATGATGCTGGTGTAACCCTGAAATGTAGCGATTTCTGGGTACATTCCCTGTGGTTCATTTTCATAGAATACAAGGTATTTAGCAACTTTGTCTGACCCCTATGGAGATTGTTGGCAGAAGTGACCTAGTCCCTCAAAATTGCCAGGAACCAAACTGGCCAATAAGTGAAAAAACTTGGAGCAATGCTGAGAGTGATCACATACATTTAAGGCTGTGTCTAGACTGGCATGATTTTGCGGAAATACTTTTAACGGAAGAGTTTTTCCATTAAAAGTATTTCCACAAAAAAGCGTCTAGATTGGCACGGATGTTTTTGCGCAAAAGCATCCGTGCCCAGTATAGACGCACTTTTGCGCAAGAAAGCTCTGATGGCCATTTTAGCCATCGGGTTTTCTTGCACAAAAAATTAAGGTGCCTGTCTACACTGGCCCTCTTGCGCAAGTATTCTTGCGCAAGAGGGCTTATCCTTGAGCGGGAGTGTCAAAGTATTTGTGCAAGAAGCACTGAATTCTTACATTAGAACGTCAGTGCTCTTGTGCAAATTCAAGCTGCCAGTGTAGATATCTGGCAAGTTTTTGTGCAAAAGCACTCGCTTTTGCACAAAATCTTGCCAGTCTAGACGCACCCATAATGACTAACGATTATATTTAAAAGCATGGAAAATACAAATTCAATAATTATAAAGTTTTTCTAGTTATAATTCAGAAAATACTCCTTGTGTGTCAGTAGGTAAGAATGATATGAGGATAAGGCCTGCACATGAAAATTTCTAAATTCTTCCTTGTCAGAATTTTCATAAGGCATAATGAAATTATTATATAGTTTGGTATTCCAGATCCCTACCAGTTTTGAAGTGTAATTTTTGTACATAATTGTCATATGTTTATACATTTGTTTTATTTAGTCATTCAGTGGTCATTTTGCTTCTTGAGCATGCCTTAGCTAATTTTTACAACTATACCATGTTGTAAATAAAGGCTCTGAACATTGTTTTTTTGGTTTAACAAATGACTGCAACTTTTATTAGTTTACTCCAAACCCCTGCAATAAGAATATTTATATATCCAAAACCATGCCCTTCTACCTATTAGTAAAAGTTGAGCAACGCAACTCTTGCTTTCCTGCCACAATGGACTCAGAACCAAATTGTATCCAAGATACTCTTCCAGATAACATTGGGAATTGGTCCAAATTAAAATGTGATTTGTCCGGCAGTACGCCTACCTCGCTTCTCAGTGTTAAAGCATCTGCTCATTCAAATGCTCACACTGTAACATGACTTCACTTCTACCTCTGTGCATTAAGTTAGGATAACCTCTGGGCATGATTACACACTATAATTTCAATAGACAACCTGCCAAGTAATCCTGAATTACTTCAATCTGCTATTATGAGATAGTATCTAACTTTGGATCACTTATCCATGCTGAATAAGCTTAACCAGAAGACTTATCCTGTTCCTTTTTAATGGATCACTCTTTTCTAAATAAGAGGATAAGGGATCTTTCAGAAAAGGCTTTATTTTCCGAAAGATCCGCGTCTAGACTGGCGCTTTTTTCTGGCAAAGCTCCGTGCTGAAAAAAGCGGCAGCCATTTTTATGCTAATGAAGCAGGGGAGATTTAAATCCCCGCTTCATTAGCAATTGCAATACGTCTAATTTGCATCCCTTTTACGAAAAAGGGATGCAATCTAGACGTAGCCTTACTGTACAGATTTTTCCAGTGGCACACATCTGTGGCAGTCTTCGGTCTCTGATCCACCTTTGTCTCTCCTCTTCTGTCTGTTCTTACCTCCTGTCCCCACAGAACAAATTATCTCTTGGCGCTAATGGCTATGAAAGAAAAGTGGTATAGTTGGAACAAGGGTGTTGGCTTGGTATACTTTCTGGCTACGTCTACACTGGCATGATTTTCCGGAAATGCTTTTAACAGAAAAGTTTTCCGTTAAAAGCATTTTCGCAAAAGCGCATCTAGATTGGCAGGAAGCTTTTCTGTAAAAGCACTTTTTGCGGAAAAGCATCCGTGGCCAATCTAGACGCGCTTTTCCGCAAAAAGCCCCAATCGCCATTTTTGCGATCGGGGCTTTTTTGCGGAAACGAAATCTCTGCTGTCTACACTGGCCCTTTTACGCAAAAGTGTTTCGGAAAAAGACTTTTGCCCAAACGGGAGCAGCATAGTATTTCCGCAAAAGCACTGACAATCTTACATGAGATCGTCAGTGCTTTTGCGGAAATTCAAGTGGCCAGGGTAGACAGATGGCAAGTTTTTCCACAAAAGCAGATGATTTTGCGGAAAAACTTGCCAGTCTAGACACAGCCTCTACAGTCAAGAGTTTTGAGAACCACTTAACAAACCCTGTTTATGATGGAAACCACTTCTAGCACTCCCAGCATCTATTATTTGGAAAGTATAAGATCCCCATTGCTTCCTGCTCTGAGCCTTTCAAGCCCAATGAGCAATCACAAATTATTTTACATTTATATAAAGCTCCTACTATAATCTTTATCCCACAGGGTCTCAAAGAACAACCGTTGTTTGCAGTGTTGCTGCCCTTGTGTTAGGCCCAGGATAGTAGAGAGTTACCGTGAGTGGGGTAACACTAATTAACATAATTCATTTGTATTATCATAGCCCCGATGAGCCTCAGTCAGGGACCCACCCGGACCCCACTGTGCTGCCAGGGCTGTACACAGAACAAAATGACGGCCCCTGCCCCCAAAGACAATGCACTTTGAATTACCACAAAACGGTCACGAGGTCGATTTTAAATCTCCTCTGTCATGCCCCTCCTCCCCCGCATTATCTTCCGTTCTAACCCGTACGCGGGAGCAGCCCTGGGCCAGTCGTTAGAGACGCGGCGCTAACGTTGCCCTTCCAGCCGCTCGACTTTGAGAAGACCAGCTTAGCAAAACGCCACCTACAGGCGTCCATCCCCTCCCCCACAATTGAGCGCTTCCGGCCAACCAGACACTAGAGGGCCCCACCCTGCAAACCAATCAGTGGCCTTCTCTATGCTACCGCCAGCTGCAACGCCCGTGGATCACGTGACCCCTTTCCCTCGGCCTGGGGAGGGGGGATGCCAGTGAGTTATCGCGAGAAGGGACGGAAGCCTATGGGGGACCCGGCCTTTAATGTGCGGTTCGGCCCCTCTCCCCGGGTGAGTTTGTAAACAGAGCGCGGCGAAGGGCAGCGCCTCTGGCGCGTTGTAACGGGGTGTTGTGGGTAGCGGCGCCTCGGCCCTAGCGGGCGAGGGAAGGGGGCGGCGTGGGCCGGGCCGGGCTGGGCTGGGCTAAGTGGGGGTGCCCGGGAGGTATTAACATGGCGCCGCCGCTCTCCACGGAGACCCCCGCCTGTGGCCCCCGCCACCCTTAGAGCCGCGGGGTTCGGGCCGGAGCCAGCGCGCAGGAGACTGTTACCCGCCCCCGAGGTAGGCTGGTCCCTGCGGCTGCCCCAAGGAGGGGGCTGGGGAGCAGGGCGAGGCTTCTTCCCCGGAAGCGGGCTGCCCTGATAGATACAGCCGGCTCCCACCCGTCCCCGGGGGCGCTGGGGTCGCTCTCCCCTGCAAGGGTAAAGCGGGCCTGCCCCTCCCCCTGCTGCGACGGGACCGAGCCAAAGGAGAAGCGGGAAGGTTCCTCTCTTCGCCTGTGACTGCCTGAGAGTAGAGAGGGGCGGGTGGAGGGAGAGGAGACCCAGGTGCCCTCAGCAAGTGCTAAAAGGGGAGGGCAGAGCCAGAGAGGGGGCTGTCGCTCTGTTGCCCGTAAGTGCCGATGCGATTGTGTGGCCTGTACCTACTTCCAGCCTGGCCTGGGTTGTAGTGCTCTGCTGGGGCACATCACCATTGTGACTGTGTTGAGTGGGAGCTCGACACTGTGCTGCCAATTGTAGGTATTTTCTTTAGGGTCCTCTCAATAACCTTTCACTTATTGTGGCCCATTTTGGAGGACTCTTTATGAGAGGCAGAGCTGATGCCCAGACATTCAAAGCATGATAGTTATATTGAAGGTTGTGAACATCTTCCCTGAGGGGCCCATCTCTTGCCTCAGGATTGTTCACTATTGTAGGTACTAGGAACTTAATGTAATGTCCACTCCCACCACCTAGTAAATTTATTTTACAATTTGCAATCTTTTGGTTTCCCTCACACAAAATAATACTGTCTTTGCAAATGAAATGAGTTGGGATACTCTTGTATCTCATGTAATTTGGATGCCTTTTCTCTCCCCCCCCCCCAAAAGTAAATTCTATGCTTATCTTTTTCTCCAAATAATTGAATTCTGAGCTTTTTGTTTTCTATCTTCCATCCTTTCCCTGCCTTTAGTAAAATCTTTATTCCCTTTATATCCTAGTCAATGAATCTTGGATTTAGTTTGGGACAACAGCAGAAGCAATTTCTGAGTGCAAGAGTTGAGGCAGATTAAAATAGCCATTTTTGTGTCTACTGAGAATATCCACATTTAGTTTAGATAAGGTAAAAAGGTATAAGATTCAAATTATGCTCGATGGCTGTGGTTTTCAGCCTGTGGTCCATGGACTCCTGCGGGGGCGTGGGGAACTGCAAACTATGTCTAAAATTTCCAAAGAGCTCTGTGCTTCCATTTGAAATATTTTAGGAGGGGAAAACAGCTATTGCTTTAGAGTATAAGACAACCAGTAGCAGCTGGGGGGGAACCCTGTGGACAGGTGTTTCCATAATTGTGAAATGCAAGACTTTTTTTAAACCTTTCTCTGAAGTATCTGGTAGTGGCTGCTATTAGAGGCCCAATAGTGCAGACACTTATGCATAAATTTAACTTTACTTCATTACTGGTAGTAGCTCAATTATTTAAAGCAAGTGTTTGCGGAACTAGAACCAGAGAAGAAGTTACTGGATTAGGTAGAATAATGCTCTAATCTCTTAGTTATAAAATCTACTAAAGCGCCATGAAAATAACACTTAGCATATTTCAAAGGGCCTTTTTGCAATGAGTGAACTTGAACAAAAAAAATCTAAAACATTATTGGGGCTTATTGTTACATTAAAGGTTACTGTCAGAAATTTACATTAATAAAAATGCATTTTGTGCAGGAGGGTAGGAAACCTATTTATCATTTTATATTTGGGTAGTTAAAGTTGTACATTAATATTTTGATCTTCATTGCACACACAATGTCTTTACTCAGACTTAGAGGTTGGTAAGTTTAATTTTGTTGATATCTGTAGTCTTCACTAGGCATTTTATAACTATACAGATTCTGCCATGTATCCTCCTTTTTACTCAGAAATTTTTATCTTATTTGATTATATTAAATCTTTATGGGTTCACTGCTGCTCCCACACAGTTTGTTCTTGGATAGGATATGCCCAGATAATACTGTATTCCATTAACTTTTGACATTTGGCCATGTTTCTGATGTGCCTGTTATGTCAAGATTTAATTCCATTTTTAGCCATTGTAGTTCATCTTTTTTTTTTTTTTTTTTGTCTGTGGATATTTGTGATCACAAATAAAAGCCATGTGCCAATCTTTATCTATTTCATGATATGTATTGCTTTTCTGAAATTTAATCTGAACTCGTCCTAGTATGCTTCCATTTTCAAAAAATGTTTATCAAATTCCCATTTGTAAAGAACCCATTGAAGACTTTCATTGTGACAAGCATAATATGATGATACTTCCTGAAGTCAAGTTGTGTGCATTAGCTAGCTTATTTAACTGCATCATCTTATTACAGTGACCCTGTAGTCTCTTCAACCATTCCGTGTTGCTTGATACTTTCTCTTGCTATGTCTTGTCTTAAATTACACTGTAAGCCCTTGTAGGCAGGTACTGCTTTCTTGCATCTTGGTACACATAGGTCCATGTTCCTCCTTGGAGCTATGGGATGTTACTGGTGTGTGTGTGTGTACACCAAATATAGAGTTTCATGGTATCGGACACTGTTAACTTACACTTCTATTAGGGATATTAAAGACTAGTCAACTAGCTGACTATCCGATAAGCAAATGCTTATCAGATAGTCAATTGACTAGTCAATGTCCGCCCTCCTCTCCCCCCCCCCCCCCCCGCACTTTTGGCTGCTTCTATTATATAGAGGCAGCCAAAGGAGGTGGGGGGAAGAAGAGGTACTTCAATGTGGCTGCGCAGCACTGCTGCTTTGAAACCCCAAGGTGCGTTTCAAAGGGGCATCTGCCAAGGAGTGTCACTCCTCAGCTGATCCCAGGTTCTGGGAATATGCCATGTGGAACCTGGCCAAGCGGAGCCCAGGGAGTCCCAAGCTGACCCTGGATTCTGCTGCTGCGCAGAGCCTGAAGTTCAGCTGGGAACTGCTCAGCTGATCTGGGCTCTCTGTGTCATTTAAGCAGAACCTGGGATCACCTGGGGAGTCCCCAGCTGACCCTGGACTCCATGGCTTTGAAATGTACAAGAGCCCCTG